>NC_069137.1:18498710-18763710 GCF_026914265.1 Mya arenaria
AACGTAATGAGGGGAACCTGGCACAGATCTTAAATATCTGCACCCCCAGATTGACCGAGCGACAACGAAAAAAGAGGGCCCGGATATATCTTAAATAAATGCACACCGCAAGATTGCCGCTTCGATAAAGTAGAGAGTGCAGCCTGGCCCGGATATATCTTAAATACCTGCACACCCACAGATTGCCCTAGAGACGTCGTAGGGAGGGGAGCCTGGCCCGGATATATCTTAAATAAATCCACACCGCCGGATTGCCGCTTCGATAAAGTAGAGAGTGGAGCATGTCCCGGATATATCTTTAATACCTGCAAACCACTAGATTGCCCTGGTGACAACTTAGGTAGGGAAGACTGGATCAACCTTTAATGTCTGAGTGCCCCCAGATTGCCGCAGTGTCTTCGCAAAGTGGGGAACCTGGGACCGGATCTATCTTAAATATATGCACCCCAAGATTGTCAATGGCAGCGTTTTGATGGGGAGTCAAGCCCGGATCTATCTTAGATATCTTCTCACACCAAGAATGCCCAGGTGACCTCGTAGGGAGTTGAGCCTGGCCTGGTCTACATAAAATGTCTGCATTAACACAAAATGCCAAATGTGCCAATGCAGAGATGGTAACCTGACCGGATCTACTGATATGTCTGAATACTATCAGAATGCAGACCACAAGTGTGTCCATTCATGTTAAAAAATCCTGCAGATCACAAGTACCTCCAGTATTTTCAGACAAACTGAAGATCACAAGCAGATCCATTTTTGAAATACTGTTAACCAGAACTGTTAACATGAAACTAACAGAAGTTTGAGGGCTCAGGTCAGTGACCGTTATCGGCAATTGGCGTGTGAAATGTCACGCAAATGCATTTTCAACTCTCTTAGTTAACATCATTTCAAGGATATGTATAGTAAATTCATTTTTGTGAATAATAATGTTTGTTCCGTCATTTTTATTGGGATGTATCGGGTCTTATCAAAGTCTTTTTATGCGTTATGTCGTTTATAAACCAACACATTTCGAACCGTTTCGGTTGGGTGCTCTCAACGCTTGCTTTTAACGGTTTTAAGAAACTCTGGTGCGTTTATTAGGTTTCAGCAAAGTGCATTAATGCAACAGATGAAAATTGACGAATGCAATTATCAGAAATGAAATGACGGTGGCAAGTGATGCTTGAAAATGAGCCATCTAAAACACATTTTGGAGTATAAACAAATATGGATTGGCACATTAAACCGGTCAATTTAATTTGAATTGATTCAAATCGCTGATGTTATATAACATATGTCATTTCTCTTTTTTTTGAATATGTTATAACCTATGAATTATTGGCTAGTACAATGAAGCGAGTTTTATAATTTCAAACCTGGATGCTTACCTGTTCAAAACGCTTTTCCGAAACGAAGGTCAAGCATACTTTGCGTTGTAAAATTAAGCAGAATAGAAGGAGATGATCTGATTTTGAATGTTGTTTATTGATAAGGAATACTTTAAATGTAAATAAAGAAATGTAAAGATTTTTATATACAATAATGTATTATCAATTGACATTATTAAAATAAATTTTGTTTCCTTCAAATATTCTTATATTTCTTAGAATTTGAACATGATTGTTATGGTCATTAGCAAATTAATTGTGAAACGAGTACGAATCAGGTATAAAGCCAACCAGCATCTAGGAATATAAGGATCCAGATGCGTATTGGCAAGGACCGTTATACAGGCGGCAAATGACATGACCAAGGGAATGATAGTGACTTTAGCTTGAGCAATTCCTTTTGAGACAAAACTTTACGGTAGATGTGAACTAACTTTTAATCAGACAATGTCATCCTCTAACATGGAAATAGCATATATATGTTAGCACTACAACATAATAAAACATTTGTTATCTAAAACGTTGCGGAATCTGCACCGTTCACTTCTGAACAAAAATAATTGCTGACATATATTTGTAAATGTTAGACATATATCGTAAGTTTGGCAAAACATGCATTATCTAAAGAATCTAAATTGCAAAAAGAAACTTTGACAAAAGTTTCCTTCTGAATCTGCTGAATTTGGCCAGACATACTGATATTCTATCAAACCTTACCCGCTCTGATTGGGAAACAAATACTCAATTTAGCGCAAGCATCTCAATTTCAAGCACGTGTAAATACTGACAATGCTGCTAGCAATGTATTGTGTGTGTATGCGCGAAAAGGTCGACCTTCTTTTTTATCTTAATCGACTTTTAGCCGAATTTAAAGCCGACGAAATCAAAGACAAATTTATAAAATTAAATGATGAATAATGTTCAAGCTTTCACTTTCTAACTATATTACTTAACATAAGGATTTTCAATAAATAGGGATCAGCCTACTTTGTAATACCATCGATGGTTCAATAACTGTATTTGTGGGCTATCAGGCTGTAAAAGCAAACGGTACTCTATTATACTTTCAGTTAAATGCTAGTATGGAAAACAAATGACAACACTGATAAAAAATATGGTGGCAAGTCATTGTTTTCGCTTTTCAAACTTATAAAGTGATAATTTCCGTTATAAGTTTGATGCACATATCTGCATCTTTAAGTAAAACTATATGTTTCAACATAATTACAATTGCGAACTTTCACCACTTATATAGATTGTTTTTAAATATGCTTTTATTGGTGTATATGTCAAAGTAATCTGATTATAATCTACAGTTGGGTTGTCAATGAGCAGGAATGTTCAATAAATACTAAAAAAAAATAACATTTAATAAGCGAGTGTATGGTTAAAGCTGAACATAATTCTAGAACACCATTAAAGAGAACATATGAAAGAAATAACAGTTTGGTGACAAAAAAACAATCTGTTCTTCTGGAAACCATTTGATGTTATACATTTCTAACACTCAACTTCTATTGTACAAGATTGATTCTCAGAAAGAGTAATTCAGATTGAAGGTTCTTACACATTTACATTTATTTGTGCACTGAGTGAAAATGATTTATAAATATACGCATGTATTCATCCTTAATCAGTAAAACTTTGACATATGGCGTTTTTCAATACCTTATGTTCCGTATTAGCAATTCATAGTTTGAACAATCATAAATTTACCAAAACATAAATACGTTTTTTTTAATATTCTTGCAGTTTCGTTAAAACATAACCTTACTATTATTAACTTATAAGTATTGTGAGAGGAAAATGTTAGAAATACGTTCCCGCTTAACTTCCAAATGTAGTAAGTAAAATAAAAATACAGTAATTCAAATTGAATGAATATTTTGGGCAAAGCCCGTAATCTGTATCAACATACGTATTGATCGAACCTCCGGATCATTGAAGCATTCGGGTTGGTAAGTTGCGGTGGAGGGCGTATACCTTTATTTAACGACGCATAATGGAAATACATCAATCATGTCGGACCTAGTCAAAGCTTAAGTCTTAATATGCTGTTGACCTTAAAGCTGGTCATCTAAAGCGCTGGCATACGGGACCTTCATTTAAAGGGATCTGATGAAATGTGTACTGCAAGGTAAGCCAAGCGCACACGTTCATATATTATATTTATATGTTTGGTATATATTTCCTTTAATGTAATATATTTCAAAGATAATTTACAAACACTAGTTGTTGTTTATATACCGGAACTATTATTACTTGTCAATTATATGTTGCAAATGAGGTTTGCACGAGATAACTGCAAATATGGTTGCTGAAAAATGTTCAAATGGTTCGGGAATCCGGGTACAATAGTGAGACTGATTTTCCTCTCGTATCGAATATATATCCATGCATATACTATGATATCGTAAATGTGCGAATATCATTGTAATATACAAGAGCAAAGGACAGTAAATGATACTTCTCCTTATGTAGGTATAGTATGTTTAATTCATTGATACATCAAACATTATATCTTTGGTTACATATGGTTTTGGCTACATTTGGATTGCACAAGATGTAGGAAATATGTATTTATAATTATGCTTTAAGACAAAGATTAATTGATTGTTTCGTCCAAAACTGGATTGACGATGATAGAAATTCTTCAATTTGTCACCATTGTAAACATTACAATTCATTTTTAAATACAGAAAGGTACGTGCATCTGCAAATTCCATTAAAATATAAGATTGTTTTTGCTATATTTCAAGATCAAAAAATATGTTTTTATTGTCTGAATCGAAATTTTACAGTTGCTGTAATGGATTCTGAATATCATGCATTCATTCAATATCATTAATTCGATATTATTTGAAGACAATTTATTTTGAATTGGCATTCATCTTGTTATAACTTAAATGATTTCTTTTTAATGTCTACTGAAAATGATAATACACCCTTTAAGTTCACAAGCTATGTATACCATCTGTTAAACAAGATAAATATCTTAATCGTATGTTGCAACTACAATGCTACGGCTTTGTTCGTTAGACGTTGTTTATATTTGGCCGTTGGCCTTTGTTTACTTTAATAAACTGTATTAAATTGAATTAAAAATACAAATTTAATATTCCCAATATACAGGATCGTGCGATTTTTAAAGACAGAAAGAACATAGTACAACAAAGAACACTAACCTTGGATAAATGAACTACTCCCTATCCAAACAACGGAATCATCATTCCAAAAGTTTGACTTTTTGTCATGTTTAGTTACGTGAAGTCCAATACAAACTAAATATGAAATAACGTCTCACTTAAACTAGAAGAATAATACGATTTGATGCCATTGTTTGTTCATATTGAATATAATCAGTCAACTTGAGTATATTATACCAAGATTTTAAACTCAAAATATAACCCTGTCATTTACAACCCATTATGACAATAGAGACATGCCAAGGATCTGATTAATATAATCCATAATCAATTCATTATTAGGTGACACATAAAGAAGACATACATACACCAGGTAATGTAGTTATTACTTGCCTAATGTTTATGATCGTCTACAAACAATCGGCAGAAAACCCTGATTTTTCCTAATCAAGCTGTAAAGAGCAAACTGCTGAAAACTAATTATGAAGAAAAATGCATTAAACTTTATTGAGCATTAACAATTTCGAATACAACCTCCGCATCATTAACAGAACGTATTAAGAAGAGTTCCGTTGTATAAAAAATAAAGTTACAGCCACTACCAACATGTTGTCATGCAATTAACCCGTCCATCAATAAACATTCTAAGATACGAATGTTTTGTTTTAATCTGTAATTATATATAGAGTTGTTATCACTTTATGAATGGATGATGTAGATTGTTATAATTTCGAAATGTAGAAAAAACACTCGTTTTAGTGCAGTGTTATAAAATATCATATTAAGTATTGTTTACCTCAAAACCAAAACCTGGACTACCAACGGAAGAATACGCTTAGATAATTGTATATTACCCTGACCTGGTTGAGCAATGGAAAATACGCTGGAAATTCCCTGAATTTATGATAAAATGGCAATAAGCATGAACAATATATAAATGAGCTTAAGCCTTACAATACTACATATCAGCTCTCCCTAATATCGTCACCTGAGTTTGTACTTCAATTATGTGACGCTGTTTGCATGACTTTTAAGAAAAGCTTTGGTACCTTACAGTAGGTTGTGATATAATAAATTTACCAGCTTCAGACATAAACACTTTTTTTCAAAATATGATATATCAAATTATCAATGACTTATTGAAAGGTCACTTGTTAACACATTACTCAAACGCTTTATCTAACTCACCGTTCTTTAGTAACAAACACAGAAAGATTACAATGATGATGATGATAATGATGATAATGATAATAATGGTGATGATGATGCTGCTGCTGATGATGATGATGATGATGATGATGATGATGATGATGATGATGATGATGATGATGATGATGATGATGATGATGATGACGATGACGACGATGATGATGATGATGATGATGATGATGATGATGATGACGATGATGATTGTGTAACAATAACTTATCGAAATTAAACATTAAGTAAAAGCATAACGTAGCTATTTTGTCTATATTATTAAGACGAATAACGAGTAAACAAAGCTATCAACGAAGTTTGATATAATTCTACATTGCAATCAAACGTGAAAACAAACATATCATATATCTCCATAGGTCATGTTCGAATTTAGTTACTAATTTTGAGTAGTCAAGCCCTTGATCTTTGTTCTGTGTTTGATTGAAGATAGCAATGAGCCGTTCAAGAAGATTGCGCCTAACAAGTTTATTGCATCATTAACAAAAGACTCTGAAATCGGTACAGGCGTGTGTGATTAAATAATATTAAATTTAGAAGATAGCCTTATGACCGTTTGTCTAAGATAAACGCTAGTCACGAAAGATAGCATGGACAAATAAATGTTCTGAAAACATCATACGCAATTTGGACCAATATAGACTTGCGAAACTCAGTATTATTATTATTGATCATTGACACCAACGACATTAGGAGGGGTTACGCAAGAAACTATTTAAAAAATAAAGATTGAATATAATTTAGCTTTGTCGGCAATTGAATAATGCAATGGAAACTTTTATGTTCGACCTTGTATGACAGACGGTAAATTACAATAGGTACGTAAAGGAAGTGGCACTAATTAGAGCCAGGTCATGCAAATAGAAACCTTGAGATCAGTGATTTGTACTTGTCAATGCTAGGGTATTTTATCATCCTCTTACGAAGACAACAAACATGCATACACAGTTGTGTTTCTAAATAGAGCATGTTAAATCTCTCTATATATATGCAGAATATGCATACGTTATTTCTGAACAAACAATGCTTACATGTATGGGACAATATTAGGGAAAGGTAACATTGCAACTGTAAAGGAAATCTCCAATAATTTGGCTTTACATGTGTTTAGTTCATTAGCCTCTATATTGGGTGTCAAATTGAACGAATTGAAAGACACTACAATATTGTTACATTTTATAAAATCTTCTGATTTATATCAGGTAGCTAATTTTTAAAACAGGAATTTATTACTTATGATGGAGTATGGACTTCTTTTGCAAAACGTTTAGTTAGTCCATAAAATAATCCGTTGCTATATATTCTTACACACCATATAGTACACTAACGGTATGCATATGTTGCCAGACTTTATTAACATATTTTGCTAAACTTTTTTTTCACCATTTTCGCGAACTAAAATTCGCCCAACTAGCAATTACCAATAACAAAATTCATCATATACATACAAAACTGTTATTTATTTATTGATGTTGTGTGTTAGTCGCTTATTGACCAATTACATTGGCACAGCAAAGACCTATAGGCATGTTTTACGAAATACATTGAACGCTCTCAGCATTACGTGAATGTACATGTCTTCCTGTCAAGATACCTTGCACTCGGTTAATATATTCTATTACATATGATCAATATTCCTGAAGGCGTTATTATCAATTTGCTGTTGTGTGACGATATTCTTAGGCAAGTGTTTAATTTTAGTTTGAATGTGAACATATACATAACAGTTGAAACTCAGACGACAGCACGCTCGATCTGGTTTAAATTCAATCCGAGTTAATATCTAGTTATTGTTAAGTTAAAATGGATATTCTACATTGTTGAAATTCTATAAGAGGAGTTTAATGATAGACGTGATAGTATGTTTAAGCGGATGACACAAAAGGTGTATTAGACGACTAGTTTTGAATGACAGTATCTTGGATAGGTGTATTGAGGCGACGAAACTTATCAGTATCGAATCTCGTCAGGGGTTAACCTCTTGTCAGATTGACGGTCCAGGATTATTTCTTCATACAATAAAACAAAGTCATTGAAAGGACGGTCTTAAATGAGGAAATATTATATAATTACTTTAAAAATATTTTATTTTGAAATGGGATATTGTCTATCATGCGAATAGTTGTTTAATACTAGTTTAGACGATACTAAGCTGTTCATAAAGCATTTATTCATGAAATTTCAGAAATGCAGGAATCCTTCTAAACATTGTATATCGTTTACCGGTTCATCCATTTTATGTTCTTTGTATTATACGATATATTTTTGCTGGACACCATTCATTAGTCACGTGCCTTTGAACTGTTTTTGCTGAAACAAAAAAAAATCCTTAAACATAACATGCTAACCTTCTTTCAGCCATGTTGGCTTCTTTTTCATCTTCGCAATCAGAAATCCAAAAGAAGAAAGATTAATTGCTCATGAATCGTTTGCTATCATAGTCTGATTCAGGCTGTAAGGAACGTGATTGGTCAGTTAAGGTTGATTTTTATAACGTCAAATATTAGTATTAGATTTGATATACTTACTTGATTAGACCCAGCAATACACACAAAGTTTAACAGTAATAACATAGAGGGAGGAGCCTCGCCTTGTTCTACCCTTAAGGTCTATCTACCACACTTAGCATGCTCCAGTGACAACAAAGGGATGGAAGCAAGACCCCGATCCGTTTTAAATGTCTGAGTACCCCAAGAAGGCCCTAGTGACGGTGTATATAGAGGAGCCTGGCCCTGGTCTATCTTAAATATATGCACCCACAGATTGCCCCAGTGACGTCGCAGGGAGGGGAGCCTGTCTCGCATCTATCTTAAATATATGCACACCCCCAGATTGCTCCAGTGACGTCGTCGGGAAGGGAGCGTGTCCCGCATCTATCTTAAATAAATGCACACCACCAGATTGCACCGGCAATAAAGTTGAGTGGAAGCCTTGCCCGGATATATCCTAAACACCATCAGATTGTCCCTGCAATAAAGTAGAGAGGGGGGACTGGTCCGGATATATCTGAAATATCTGCACACACCAAGATTGCCCCAGTGACGTCATAGGGAGTGGAGCTTGGCCCGGATCTATATTAAAACGATGCACCCCACCAGTTTGCCCCGGCGATAAAGTAGAGGGGGGAGCCTGGTCTAAATATATCTGAAATAGATGCACACCACCAGATTTCCCCGGCGATAAAGTAGTAAGGGTTGCCTGGCCCGGATCTATCTTTAAGAGATGCACACCCTCAGATTGCCCCGGTGTCAACGTAGGGAGGGTAGCCTGGCCCGGATCTATATTAAATAGATGCACACCCCCAGGTTGCCCCAGTGACGTCGTAGGGAGGGGAGTCTGACCTGGATCTACATTAATAGATGCACCCCACCAGATTGCCCCGGCGATAAAGAAGAGGAGAGAGCCTGTCCCGGATCTATCGTAAATAGATGCATACCACCAGATTGCTCCGGTGTCAACGTAGGGAGTGTTGCCTGGCCTAGATCTATATTAAAAAGATGCACACCACAAGATTGCCCCGGTGTCAACGTAGGGCGGGGAGCCTGGCCCGGATCTATATTAAATAGATGAACACCCCAAGTTGCCCCAAGTGACGTCGTAGAGAGGGGAGCCTTGCCCGGATCTATATTAAATAGATGCACCCCCCCCCCCAGATTGCCCCAGTGACGTCGTATGGAGGGGAGTCTGGCCTGGATCCAACTTTAATGTGCCCCTAGATTGCCCCAGTGACAAGAGGCGAATCTGACCTAATCTATCTTAAATATATGCACCCCAGTGACATCTTTGCGAGTGGAACCTAGCCCGGATCCATCCTAAATATCTGCTCACACCAAGAAGGCCCGGTGACAACGTAGGGAGGTGAGCCTGGCCTGGTCTACCTCATGGATTGGCATATTTAACCGGTGAACTTAATTTGAATTGATTATTTACTAATTACTAATATTTTATAATATATCTTATTTCTCTGTTTAAATGTATTATAACCTATGTTTTATTGGCTAGTTAAACGAAGCGCGTTTTTTAATTTCAGACCTGATGCATCCCCCATATTTCCCCAGTGACGTCGTAGGGAGGGGAGTCTGGCCTGAATCCAACTTCAATGTGCCCCTAGATTGCCCCAGTGACAAGAGGGGAACTTGATTTGAATTGATTATTTACTAATTACTAATATTTTATAATATATCATATTTCTCTTTTTAAATGTTTTGTAACCTATGTTTTATTGGCTAGTTAAACGAAGCGCGTTTTATAATTTCAGACCTGGATGCTTACCTGTTCGGAACGCATTATCCGAAAAGAAGGTCACGTAGCGTTATAAATTTAAGCACGATAGAAGGTTATTATTGGATATTGAATTTTGTTTCTTGATATGATATACTTTAAATGTTAACAAAGAATTGTTTACATTTTAGATACAATAATTTATAATCAATTTAAATTTTCAAAATAAATTTTGTCTCCTTCAAATGTTCTCAAATTTCTTTTTTGAACATGATTGCTATGGTCTTACTCCATAAGAGCAGATGTATAAAATACACAGGTGAATACCAGGGAACTTCACACAAAAGGCATTGTAGAAGCAAACTTGGGTAAAACATTTTTGCGTAATGAATAGATGATTATTTGTAAATGAATTGTTTTGCTAAAATCTATGACAATTAGATACATACAATTAAATGGTGTTAATACCTAGTGAAATCATGCCCTTCTGTATGTTACTGTCACTTGGTAAGTTCTGCATTAATCCCAAAACGTATTTTTCAAATGAGGTTAATGTTATTTTTAATAAGTTGTTGTCAGACAAATTATGACATTAAGATAATGCTTGAATTATGTTCGATAATTTCGTCGGGAGGGGAGCCTGTCCCGCATCGATCTTAAATAGATGCACACTACCAAATTGCACTGGCCATAAAGTAATGTGGGAGATTTGCCCGGCTATATGTTAAAAAGATACACACTGCCAGCTTGCCCCTGAGATAAAGTAGAGAGGGAGCCTGGTCCGGATATATTTGAAATACCTGCACACACCCAGATTGCCCAAGTGACGTCATAAGGAGGGGAGCCTTTCCCGGATCTATATTAAATTGATGCACCACCCAGATTGCCCAAGTGACGTCGTAAGGAGGGGAGCCTGTCCCGGATCTATATTAAATAGATGCACCCCCCAGATTGCCCCAGTGACGTCGTCAGAAGGGGAGCCTGTCCCGGATCTATATTAAATAGATGCACCCCCCAGATTGCCCAAGTGACGTCGTCAGGAGGGGAGTCTTTCCCGGATTTATATTAAATAGATGCAACCCCCAGATTGCCCAAGTGTCGTCATCAGGAGGCTAGCCTGGCTCAGATCTATCATTAATACCTGCCCACACCCAGATTGCTCCAGTGACGTCGTAAGGAGGGGAGCCTGTCTCGGATCTTTATTAAATAGATGCACCCCCCGGATTGCCCTAGTGACGTTTTAAGGGGGGAGCCTGTCCCGGATCTATATTAAATAGATGCACCCCCCCAGATTGCCCCAGTGACGTCGTCAGGAGGGGAGCCTGTCCTGGATCTATATTAAATAGATGCACTCCCAAGGTTACCCCAGTGACGTCGTAAGGAGGGGAGCCTGTCCCGGATCTTTATTAAATAGATACACCCCCCAGATTGCCTCAGTGACGTCGTAAGGAGTGGAGCCTGTCCCGGATCTTTATTAAGTAGATACACCCCCCAGATTGCCCCAGTTACGTCGTAAGGAGGGGAGCCTGTCCCGGATCTATATTTAATAGATGCAACCCCCAGATTGCCCCAAGTGACGTCGTCAGGAGGGGAACCTAACCCGGATCTTTAGTAAGTAGATGCAATCCTCCAGGTTGCCCCAAGTGACGTCGTAAGGAGGGGAGCTTGTCCCGGATCTATATTTAATAGATGCACCTTCTAAAATATATGCGTCCCAGTGACAGCGTTGGGAGTGGAACCTAGCTCGGATTAATCTTAATTATCTGCTCACACCAATCATGCCCCGGTGACAACGTAGGGAGGTGAGCCCGGCCTGGATCAACTCAAATAATTGGCAAATTTAACCGGTAAATTTAATTTGAATTGATTCAAATTACTAATATTTCATAATATATCTTATTTCTTTTTTTAAATGTATTATGACCTATGTTTTATTGGCTAGTTAAACGAAGCGCGTTTTATAATTTCAGACCTGGATGCTTACCTGCTCGGAACGCATGATCAGCAAACTTTAGCACGATATAATGTAATTATTTGATTTTGAATTTTGTTTCTTCATAAGGCATACTTTAAATGTTGATAAATAAATGTATACATTTTATATTATATTTATGTATTTTGAATTGAAATTTTCAAAATAAATTTTGTTTCCAGCAGACTTTCTAAATGTTCTTATTTTGAGCATTATTGTTATGGTTATTATTGTTACTCCATAAGATCAGTTGTATAAATTGTATATCTGAATACCAGGGAAGTTTACACAAATGGCGTTGTATAATCAGAATTGGTGGGATATGTTTGCGTGATGAATATATGTTCATTTGTAAATTAATTGTCTTCCTAAAACTAGATACATAAAAGTATGTGGGGTTAATACATACTGGAACCATGCCCTTCTGTATATTATTGTCACTTGATAACTTGAACCCAAAACGTACTTTTTAAAAACTGAGAAAAATGTTATTTTATACAAAGTATAACATTTAGAGAATGCTTGAATCATGTTCAATCATTAATTAAAATGTGTCCTCTTGGGACTACTGCATGATACATTGCGGTCAGCTCTCGTGTATATATTAGAATATTATTATGCCGCATGAAAGCTACATAGGAAATGCCTTGAACAATTCGTAAAAAACAGCAGTTAAACGTTATGAAGGAGGTTACATTATCCAACCTTTGGATATGCAAAGGCCGTTCATGAATATTCTTCAGCACATACATTTAAGAAGAACTGAAGCACATCATTTTAAAACCATGTGCTTGCTGCGTGACATTAACATGTCTTGCACAAGAAAGCTAAGATTGTTTTGATGTAAAAATATGAGAGGGGATCCTTAGTCTTAAGATCTGGAAAAGTTTAAGTTATATAAATGTTTGCAAACATATCACTTATTATGTATTTTAACATAAGTGATGATATTTAACGCCGACTAAATGATTTCTCATGTCTCTTTTTACATTGTGGTATATTTGATCAACTCAGAAAAGTTTGAAATTGTCCAATAACCTGTTGCACAGTACATTAAGACAGAAGCAAAAAATGGCCTACAAACTATTTTAAAAAAAAAAACACAATTGAAAGGTACCTAGTTGAACAAAATGTACGAACGTTGTGATTTTTCTTTACAAAGTGCATACAAGATGGTGAGTTGAAATTATTGTTGTATCATCTGAAAGGGACATTTAAGTATTGAAGTGTATGGAATAAACTAGAAAATGATATATAAGTATGGCTATATACACTATCAGTCTCGATAACAAATTTGTTGTGAAACAAAAACTTAAAAAAACTTTAAAAAAATAAATAAAAATTTGTTGTGTAACAACAGGTAAAGAATATACATACATTATACTTCGTAACTTAAGTAACAGTACTCATTTGGTCGTTCCTTATCGAGTTTCAACGCGTGTCAGCAGTTCAAATGATAGTAGCTCGGTAAATGATATTATATCCGGGTCATATTGAGACTCCAGATATATTATACATTTACATCAAACACATGTGAGGCATTATTGGTCAGAAATTATGAAACATTATTATTCAATTATGTACATCATAATGTTGTTTTTTTTAATTACAATGTTATGCATATCAGTTTCCTTTTCCATTTCCAACAGTGAAAATACAGCAAGCCAAATAGAATCGCCATACTGTCGTTTATCTGTTTCTGTATCATGCTAGTACAGTGTGTAGTCTAGGAACTACTTTCGAGTCGCTCAAATAGTGTGACAATATCTGATAAATCCTGTCAAATTCTATACAACATTAGGAAATTACCTTACTACGCAATTTTAATGGAGCATCGCTGAGACCTTTTACCTTAGCTCTTAGAAAACTTTTATGAGACACTTTAGCAGCTACAGCGCCAACGTTGACGCTACCCTTTAATGGTACTATATTACTGCGCGGTACCATCCTGAGCAGAAATATGAAGACACAGGTCAGAAGCAAGCATACTAGCAGTGCATGTTTTGTATAAAAACGTGACCATGAAATCATATTCAGTGACGTTTCTGGCACAATTTTATAATAATTATTAAAGATTATTGGAGATTCTCACTTAATTCCGTATTTGTTTAACCTATCGAAGTTAAACACTGGATTTGCGATAAGTGCCTTGTTATTCCATGCAATAAAATCCATTTTTCATACAGTGCAAGATGCATCTTATTTGAGATTTGTATAAATTTCACGATTTTATTTAATCCCTACACGTGTTCTTTAACCACACTCTTAAGGAAATAATGATTTGTTTATACTCGTGAAAAGTACCGTTTATGTTTTATGTTATTTGATTGTGCATAAACATCGAATAATTGTTTCGTAAGTAAACTATTTATACCCACAGTCCAGTACATATTTCGACATTACAGATAGCGTTAAACTTTAAGTAAATTAATACCGAAAAATTAAAAATAATAAACAGTAAGGTATATAACAAATTGAATGTCATTTTAGCACGTTGTTCTGGTGACCTTCATCATGTCTCTTTCGGTGTTTAAACTCGGACCAGTTAAGTGTTTACACACCGAACGCGACGTGATACACTTCACCACAAAAGCGCCTTATCATAACATCACCTATACATACTTATATAAAAATGTTCTCAATCTCTGACCGATAATGCCGGGTAGGGATAAACTGTCTTAATGAATACATGCTTATAACATTTCATCTAAAACATATAACATGCAGTAATACAATATTTGTGGAGAAGAACAACAATCAGACACATTTCAAACAATTATTCGGTTTAAATATCATAACAAAAATCACGAGTAATTTTATCAGAACTATATGCACAAAACGTGTGTATATTTAACATAGCAGGACTAGAATAATATATCTTCGATGACATACGTTCTTCGTAACCATGCATATTCGTAGTAAAATACACCCAAATCATATTTTTAAGAAGCCTTAATACTAAAATACAGGCCAGTATTGGATTGCATCATATTGCGAAATCCACACAGTTGAGGTCGTATTTAAAACCTTCAATAAAATAGTTTCATGTGTAAGAACATACACAAAATAAAGTCGGGAGGAACTAGGAGCGGAGCTAAGTTGAGGAGGCGGGATTATTATATATCCCCTAATATGTTCCTTTCTTTTCCACCGAATTTACGCTTCTTCAAACAAGAAGAGAAGGATGTCAGCTGGTACACATCTATAACATTTACAAATGAAGATCAATGATATGAATAAATTTCGCTATGTCCCATCTTGAGGCAATACAAATCCCATTCATTTTCAAGATGAACTCCATTATAAATTCATTTAAATACTAGTATTGAAAAGGTGTCGAAACTGATAAAAATGTATGATGTCAAGACATTCGATAGTTAATATGTATTGTCAGTTAAATATTTCACCTAAAAAATAGTAAAATATGAGTTTTACACGAGATACTAGCAAATGTAGTTGCTTGATATAATCAAAAATGGTTCGGAAATCCGTGTTCAATAGTGAAACTGATTGTTCCTAGTATCGGATATAGATTCATTCATATACTTTGATACCGTAAATGTGCGAATATCATTGTAATCTACAAGAGAAACAGGTAACCAATGGTAATTCGCCTTAAATAGGTGTAGTATGTTAAATTCATTGATAAATCGAACATTATATATTGTTTGTTTTGCATATCATTTTGGTTACATTTACATTGCACAATATGTAGTAAAAAATAAATTATATTTATACTTTTAGATAATTTTTAATTGAATGTTTCGCCAAAACTGGATTTACGAGTTAAGTAATGTTTCATTTTGTCACCATTATAAACACATTTTTAAAAAAACAGAAATGTAATCATAAAACATCCGCAAATTCCATTCAAATATAAGATTGTATTTGCTTGAATTGGTCGTTCAAATCACACACGTTAAATGGAATTTGGTAGATATATAAATACTCCTAAAGATGAAAGACTACGTATATATTATCTTTATCGAAATTTTGCTGTTATTGATTGTGAATAGCATTCATTCTTTCAATGTCAACAATTTGAAATTATTTGTTGACAATATAATATAAATTGGTATGCATCTGGTTATAACTTTAATAATTTCTTTTTGATGTCTTCAGAAAGTGATAATACAATATTTAAGTTCACAAGCTATGTATAGCATCTGTTAAACATGATAATGTCAATATTATGTTGCAACTACAATACTATTAAGGTTCGTTTATTCTTGGCCGGTTGCCTTTGTTATCTTTTATAAAATGAACTAAAATACAAATAATATATTCCTTATAAGATTAGTAAAGATAAATAAAAAATACAATTAAGAACACCTTTAATGAATAAAAAATTCACATCCAAAAAGAGAAATAATGATTCTAAAAGTTTTTTACTATTTGTAATTTGTTTAGTTACGTGAAGTCCGAGACAAACTGAATATGTAATAAGGTATGGCTTAAACTAACAATACCATACGATTTAATGCCATTGGTCGTTCATATTGAATATACTCAGACAACTTTAGCATTATATTTAACGCTTTTAAACTAATTGTATTCCCCTGTCATTACAACCCACTATGACAATAGGGACATGCAAATTATCTTATCAAAAGGACTTATAATGAATTCATAATTAAGCGACACGTAAACAAGGAATGAACGAGGTAACAAAGTTACTAATTGTATACTATTTATAATCGTCTACAAACAATCGGCAGAAAACCCTAAACTATTTCAATCAATGTGATAAATTCCTTTGATCTTCGACCACATACAGAATGTTTCGGTCATTATCATTCCTTTACCCTATGTTAAGACCTAATTTCATAAAAAAAAATATTTAAGTTCAATTATTGAAGAAAAACAAGACATAAATACTTTGTACTAAGATTAAGATAAAATAAAAATAACGAGTAACGAAAACAAAGCTATCAACTTGCTTTAATTAGACTGCTTTGGAGTCATGCGTGAAAAACAAGCATTCCATATATCTCCATACGTCATTTTCTCATTGTTTTAATAACTGGTATTGAGCAGTCAAGCCCCTGTTCAATGTCATTTTTATTATCGAAGATAGTGTGGCGACGTATAAGAAGAAAGAGCCTTACAAACAGTACTGTATTGTTTGCAAAATCTCTGAAATCGGTACAGGCATTCGTGGTATCATTATGTACTAATTACAATATACGCAAATGACAATTTGCTTAAGAAAAACGCTAGCCACGATAAGATTACATTGAATAACAAATGTTCTGAAATTCGGACCAACGTAGACTAAGTACGATTTGCGAAAATCAGTATTAATGCTCGTTGACTCTACCATATGGAGGGGCTAAGGAGGATACTATGTAAATACTTAACCAGCACTGATCGAAAAATGCATTTGCAATTTAGCGCGAGCACCTTCAATAGTGTAACTTGCAAGTATTGCCAGCATAGGTTTTATATTGACGTGCGCATACACGACTAAACTGAATAATCTCAATCGACTCATAAACGGGATTGAAAGTCAAGGAATTGAAACGCAATATTATAACATTAAATTTCATATTATTTTATTACTTATATCAAGTGACTGAGTTTTATTTCACGCATGGATAACTTATTATTGAGTTTTGAATACTTTTGCAATATATGTAGTATCTCCAAATATTCGTTGCTATATGGTCAATCACAGCAAATATAGTTAAATAACAGTATTCATATGCCGTTTGGCCTAAATAACAAATTTTGATCAACTTATTATTTTACCCTAATCGCGATATCAAATTCGTCCAACCATCAATTACTACAAACCAAATTGTTTTTAATTTACCTAATTTAGTAAACAGGTAAAATTCCGCTAGCCTTTAATTGAAGTTTG
Organism: Mya arenaria; assembly: GCF_026914265.1. NCBI lineage: Eukaryota > Metazoa > Mollusca > Bivalvia > Myida > Myidae > Mya > Mya arenaria. The sequence continues at coordinate 18,516,504 of NC_069137.1, forward strand.
TCTGTGAACATATTCGTATCAGTAAAATAACCAGACGACAGCAAGCTATCTGATATAGATTAAATCTGAGTTCATAGCTTGCCAATTAAGCCTTATTATCAATATTTACAATCTTAAAAGATTGCACCTAGAATTTATTATCTGTTTTAGTGGGAGACAAAATGATAAAAAGTGTAAAAATACAAACATATCCTTTTCTTTTCATTAACCTCTAGTGTGTGCCTTTAAAATATTAATATGACAGGTAAATGGGTTAAACTACAAAATTCTATTCAATGAGATTGTGTCCGTAAATATTTGGTTTTTGAGCAAAGCATGATATATCTCGTCAATACCGCAGGAATACCAACTTAACAAATTATAACTACACCGTAACATGTAAGCATCTTTTATTCCCCGGATCCCAACTTACCTATTAATAACTAAACGAGTTCATTGAAACATACTTTATTCCTGGGATCCCAGCTTACATTATTATAACTACACGGGTACATAAAAACACAATTCATTTGTTGGACCCCAACTGAATATTTATGTAAAAAGATGCAGAAACAAGCTCAGTAGCAAAAAGTTCAAACACAAACCCGGTTTGATGGCACTCGGTTAACGCCAAAGACATAAAACATAAAATCACAAGAAGAAACATAGAAGAACTTCACAACACTCCACAAACAGCACAGTGCATACATACTATATATATATATATAAAAAAATAGGTATGTTTATTAAGAATTGTTTGGTACCGCCTTGGAACGGTCAGTAAAATGTAAATTTACTGGGGTTTTTAATCAGTTTATGTGCACAAACCTCACTCTTATGAAACCTTTTATATATTCACGCAGATTGTAAGCGAACTTCACTCATGTGACCCCAGTGTCAGTACAGTGGTATCTATAACAAAATAAAGAATGAATACCTTGAAAGCGTTGAAAGGCTGAAGGCGCGACAAACGTGATTTTATGGGGGTTTGTTTTACATTATTTATCACATGCAAAAAACATCGAATAAATACTTATGTGAAAAACTACTGAAACAATCTCTGTAGCCAACATTTTAAACATAAACCCAGTTTAATGGCACTGGGTAAACGCCAAAGACATAGAACACACAAACAAAGAATCACAAACAAGAAACATCGAACAGCACAAAACTCCACAAACAGCACAGTGCATATATACTTGGTATTTTTATCAAGGATTATTAGGTACCGCCTTGAAACGGTCAGTCAATTGACTGGTGGTTTGAACCAGTAAAAACAGCTCGTTACTGTAACCGATAAATGCAATGTGAATGTATGAACTTGTAATGCAAATAACTAGTTTCTTAGCAGTAAAAGATAAACCATTTAGTACAAGGATATAGGAGCAATGTTTTCATCTCGCGAAATTATTGCTAGTGTACAGTTACTTAAATGATTAAATGAATCCCACTTTTGTCTGGAGGTTGGGGGTGGGGTGGACTGTTTGCTTTAAGTTGTATACGGCAAGTCAAATAATCCCCTTTTTTTGTCTGCGTTATTAATGTAATAATCATTTCCACTCTGATCCTCAACAACCTTATAAGGGACTGTGTCACAGATTGGCACCAAAAATAGTGTTTTTCTGTAACGAATCTCAGGATAATTATATAAAAGAATGTGTAACGCTTTGATATCATAATTGTAAAAACGTACCAAAATGTATAAAACGGGTTCGAACCTGCGTCGCCAAAATTGAAGTCCAGCGTCTTACTGACTGAGCTACAACAGCTTCTACTAATCGGGTGACATAATTCATTTATACAACTAGACATACCCAGTAATGTTTTTTAATGGTACAATACGAAATAACTGCTAAACTTAAATCAATTCTAAACTATGTGGCACTTCAGTTAGTAAGTTTCAATGCATTGTACACATCGATGCCAAGTTTATGTCAGTTTTATTTTTTGTTTCGCTATTTTATCATACGTGAGACAGCCCCTTTAATAATTATTCTTCAACTTGCTTATAAATTCTCATAAATGCTGAATATTTATGGACGTATGTTATTTAGGGGTCGTTTAACTTTTTTTAAACCGCATAACACCATATGTCCTATTTTGTAAACCCCGTATATTAATCCCTTAAAAATGCCATGTTACAAAGCTGATTTGACGATATGTGGTTTTGATTTGCGGTACACAAAAACATGCGACTTTTATCTTTTTTTAAGTAGTGTATAATCTTCAAATGAAAGTGATGTATGTATTTATGTTTGCCGTAATAATGAACGAGTTTGCAGTTAAACATTATTTCAAAGAAGGAATTCATCCAGCATATAACGTTGGTTATAACACGTAGATTAAGAAGCGAAACTATTGTTAAACGTAGGCTAATTAACGACATGACAACGTAATTAGGTCAAAACGGTAGACCTACGTGAGCGTCATAAATTTTATTAAAACCAGAAGCTATATACATGTAGGCTTCTATGGGTAATTGACATTGTCTTTATACACAATACATCATGAATGATATGAAAACACTAAATTTATAGTTGCAAAACTTGTGTCGTCGCAGGGTCAGGGCTTGTATTTTTATTATTTTGAAGAGTTCAACGACTGTAAAATGTTTAATTGTCAAGTGTTTTTACTAGGATATCCATATTTTTTATGAATTATAAATATTATCGTTTTAACAAATACTATATATGTAATATTTACAACATGCAAAAAGGCGATACATTTTAAGTTCCCTTTCAGAATTGAGTTGGGTAAATGTTTTAAAATGTTTGCACTATATCCAAACACCCCCCCCCATATATGGAGTTCCATCCATCTATAGGATTACAAGTAATCGAATGAAATATTACAAAATACTTTAATAAATAAATTTGCATAGCTTATAGTGTATTTAGTAAATTTTATATCAGACATCCCGAATATGTGTTTCCTTTTTAAAATAATAATATCACACATCACACCTATTGCTATTAACTAAATAAGAAATATTTGTAATTGTTTCACATACAGTTTCAACAATTTGTAAACTATTATTTTTGGCATATCATTTGTTTCATTGTGTTCAGATAAGATTGTTCAGTACTGATATGTTTTATTAGTTTATATATGCATTACTTTATTCATCATTGTTTACATGGTGCGGCTGGTTTCTATAAGGCTTATATTTTTAATTTAATGTCTTAATATTAATAAATATTTGGTTATACACATATGAACTTCAAGTCCCCAGTACATTCGCGTGTTCCAGTGAACTAGTATTTCACTAAACATTCGATTAATTAAAGATCAATATTTTAACTTATTGAGATTTTACGGTGTATTGGCTCAAGCATTGATTTTGTACACCAGATTTTTTGGTTGATTTATCAGATGTTTTAAATACGCATGCCCTTTCATCGAGCCATAAGCGATATTGTTAAATATCGAAGGCCTGCGCCTATACATCTGACTCATCGAAATGTAATGATTTGGTTATAATTAATATATTTAATAATTAACTGATGATAAAGCAATAACAATTTCTAGGTATTTACTCGCCCTCGAGGTAATATTTAAGGTTTCTGCACTAGAATTAGATTGTTATCATTTTATATTGATAGAAGAAGGACACCTTTTAAACATCGGGAATAGTAATACGATATGGGTAAATATCACTTGACAATCAATATTGAATATCTCGGTATTCAAGCTTCAAATTACGTTAATCAAAGTTGATTGAAGAGCTCTATTTGAAATGTAAATTCGTAAATTGATAACTCTCATAACCGTCAAAGATATTTTACAAAAAGTTTGTCCTGCATTCTATTAAAAAATATTGATTAAAGATATCAGCTTTAAATATTCGCATTATTTTGTAGATATGTAGAGATAAATAATGCTATTTAACTTGGTTAACCCAATGTATATTTAACCATTTACGGACACGCTAACTCCCTGTCTATTCAATTGAGTGTATTGCGAAATACATGTATGTCGAAAAAGAAGGTTAAACAAGAAAGTCACTTGCACATGAAACATTATAATTATTATGCATTGAAATTCATGTTGTTGTTTTTTTTTAAACCGTGAGCATATGCGTATCGCAGAGTATTACAAATGATAATATCAAAAAGCTATAATTTTAACTGCATTTTGTTTTGTTTAAATCCGTTAAATGACCAGCAGTATCTTTATAATATATGTACTGTACACACTAGATCTATCATGAACTCAACGACGTTAATAGCATACGGCTAGCGCACATCTTAGTTTTGGGGTACAACCACAGCGTCTTCCTGTAAACAAGGTACTGATAAAAAGAGCCTGGCACATCCCTACTCTATAAATAACGCTTCGTTAATGAGATACGGTCCCTGCCATCTTTTAAACTAGCAATACGCTTTCATACACAAATATTCTTTAAATAAACATCCAAAGCCCATGACATATTTCCCGCATTGTGAAACTAATGAGGCCAAGTCCCCATCAAGCGCTGCCATGCATACAATTGCAATATACATTCATGTACAAGCGCAAATGTTATAAATAACAAATTCCACGAAACAACTCTCGTGAGGCGAGACCAAAATCATGCCATAGTTTTCTTTCAACATTACAGCACTTATGTATTAATTATTGTCATCTTCTTCAGCATAGTAGTATTAATAAAAACGCCTGATACATGTAATCAGCTGTACCCTTGTTCATATTCAACAAAACAACAGTTCAATGTATTCAAACATGTTTCAAGAGAAACTTATGCGTATGTACAAGGTTATGTACTTGACTCAGGTTTAAACAAGTATCGAGTTATGCCCCTAGAGAGACTGGAACACAACAAGGTCCAGAACTCAGGTTAAATAAGTGTCGAGTTATACCAATAGAGAGACTGGAACACAACAAGTTCCATAACTCAGGTTCAAAAAGTGTCTTGTTATACCCCTAGAGAAACTGGAACACAACACCAAACGAGCATTTTACATTCGTTCCGCGTCGCTTTTATCTATAGGTTTGATCAAAATGTAGCTATATTATATGTCAAGATGGCTACACTTAAACTTATCTGTGTATGCTTATCTGAGGATTTTGAAACTCATTGATTTTGATAAGATGTATAATGTTCGTTATCAAGTTGCTTTTGATAGGTTCATGTTCTGCCCAATTATATGTCCGCTATCAAGTTGCTTTTGACACGTTTGAAATATGCCCATTATTATGTCCGCTATCAATTTGCATGTGACATGATTGTTATATACCCATTTATATGTCCGCAATCAATTTGCTTTTGACACGTTTGTAATATTCCTGTTAATATGTCCGCTATCATGTTGCTTTTGACACGTTTATGGTATTTCAAATAATATGTCCGCTATCTATTCACGTTTGACACGTATGTTTAATGCCTAATGACATGTTCGTTATTAAGTTGTTTTTAATATCTATATCTTATGCCCAATTATATGTCCGCTATCAAGTCCTTTTGACACTCTTATAATATTTCCATTTTTATATCCGCTATCAAGTTGTTTGTGACACGTGTGTGATATGTCCATTAATATATCCGCTATCAAATTGCTTTTGACACATTTGTGATATGCCAAGTAATCTGTCCGCTATCAATTTGCTTTTGACGCGTTTGTGATATGCCCATTAATGTGTCAGCTATCAATTTGCTTTTGACGCGTTTGTGATATGCCCATTAATGTGTCAGCTATCAATTTGCTTTTGACGCGTTTGTGATATGCCCATTAATGTGTCAGCTATCAATTTGCTTTTGACGCGTTTGTGATATACCCATTAATGTGTCCGCTATCAATTTGCTTTCGACGCGTTTGTGATATGCCCATTAATGTGTCAGCTATCAATTTGCTTTTGACGCGTTTGTGATATACCCATTAATGTGTCCGCTATCAATTTGCTTTCGACGCGTTTGTGATATGCCCATTAATGTGTCAGCTATCAATTTGCTTTTGACGCGTTTGTGATATGCCCATTAATGTGTCAGCTATCAATTTGCTTTTGATGCGTTTGTGATATGCCCATTAATGTTTCCGCTATCAATTTGCTTTTGACGCGTTTGTGATATGCCCATTAATGTGTCCGCTATCAATTTGCTTTTGATGCGTTTGTGATATGCCCATTAATGTGTCAGCTATCAATTTGCTTTTGATGCGTTTGTGATATGCCCATTAATGTGTCAGCTATCAATTTGCTTTTGACGCGTTTGTGATATGCCCATTAATGTGTCAGCTATCAATTTGCTTTTGACACGTTTGTGATATGCCCATTAAAGTGTCCTCTATCAATTTGCTTTTGATGCGTTTGTGATATGCCCATTAATATATCAGCTATCAATTTGCTTTTGATGCGTTTGTGATATGCCCATTAATATATCAGCTATCAATTTGCTTTTGACGCGTTTGTGATATGCCCATTAATCTGTCCGCTATCAATTTGCTTTTGACGCGTTTGTGATATGCCCATTAATGCGTCAGCTATCAATTTGCTTTTGACACGTTTGTGATATGCCCATTAAAGTGTCCTCTATCAATTTGCTTTTGATGCGTTTGTGATATGCCCATTATTATATCAGCTATCAATTTGCTTTTGACGCGTTTGTGATATGCCCATTAATATGTCAGCTATCAATTTGCTTATGAAACGTTTGTGATATGCCGATTAATATGTCAGCTATCAAATTGCTTTTGACGCGTTTGTGGTATGCCGATTAATATGTCAGCTATCAAATTGCTTTTGACGCGTTTGTGATAAGCCACTTAATATGTCAGCTATCAAATTGCTTTTGACGCGTTTGTGATAAGCCCATTAATATGTCAGCTATCAAATTGCTTTTGACGAGTTTGTGATATGCCCATTAAAATGTCAGCTATCAATTTGCTGTTGACACGTTTGTGATATGCCCATTATGTGTCCGCCATCAATTTGCTTTTGACGCGTTTGTGATATTGCCCTTTATTATGTCAGCTATCAAATTGCTTTTGACACGTTTGTGATATGCCATTTGATATGTCCGCTATGATTTTAAGGTTTGTGTTATGCGCTATTTTCACCTGATTTACTCTTGATCGCAATTGTGAGGTGTATCCATTGAGCAACTAACTAAGGCTTCTTCTTACGAATTTTATCTGTTAACCATTCCGTCATTTTAAAAATATATGAACTTTTTTATTCATTTTGATTGGAATTTTGGCTTGTATAAACTATATATAAAACATCAAACCATAAAATAGCGTAAAGGAAAATGTAAACATATCAAACACATCAAATAAATATAAATATATATCGTACATACCAATAGCTGTAGCTGAGATTAGTTGCTTGAGATATATCCCATCAAAACAAACTTATTCGTAAGCACAGAACGTCTTATTTTTCTTAAATAAATTGCGCATTTGTCGCGGCACCGAGCACAGCAGTGGTTAAATCATGTAGTACACAATGACATTGTGCGCACCGCACGTTTGTAAAGGAAGTTTTACGATCATATTCAATGGTGGTGAAATGAAAAGAAGATGTATTTGAAATGAAATGAAATGTCAATATGAAAATGTTTAGTATTTTATGGATAATGATTGATTTAAACTCTATTCAAAGTTTAAGCAATTATTTTCCATATCGTCAATGTAGCCATATGATATCAGAATGAATATTGTACTGACTCAATTATTCACTGAAAAGCCTTGCGGTATGTTTACTGAGTTAGACAAAAATTTAAGGAGAAGCGGCTTGTGGTTTACAACTAGAGAGAGAATGTTGAGTTTCATATGGTCGGTATTTAAGTTTGCCTGTTTTCTGTAATAATTTGAGGACTAGCATGAGCCGTAAGGTTTTGCTTTTGATTTTAAGATTACGGAATTATGAAATGGAGTTCAAAATCATTTATAGAAGTCTTTTTACTAGAAACATCTGTTCAGAAGCACTGTATCCATTTACGGAATTTTCAATACACAAACAAACGGAGTTCAAAATCATTATAGAAAGCTATCAACTAGACTCATCTGTTTAGAAGCATTATATCCCCTTTAGAAATGCCCTATATTACATGAGTAGGATACCATCAGCGAAGTCATACTGTTCATTAACATTTAGATTATTTTGACTTTGCAATAACAATTAACCTGAGAATGATAAGTTACAAATTTTGCAAATTAACGGAAAACAATATTACTTGAAACTACAACAAGGTTGTCTGATGAATTTGGAACACACTGTTGCTTTTTGTTTAGTGTTTAAAGTGTTTATAGTGTAACTAAATTTGCAAACCAATGTCGTGCTTTGCAACAGAATTTCAGTATAGGACAGTCCCCAAAAGAATAGCTGGGTTTGGCACAAAGCTCTGAATTGTTTACGTTATTGAAAGCTTTTATACCAAAGGTTTAGTAATAATCCCCGCGGATTTATATAAAAAAAAATAATCGAGTGGTTCTTTTTTAACAACTGTGTAGTATGGGTCAAGAGTCATTGCTGTTTAAAGTTTGTGTATTTGTTAAAAATATCCATTAACTTATTTTGTTCTTACATCCGTCAGAAACCATAGTCATAAGGATGGAAATAGCGATGGCTAGTGTAAACACATTTTTATTTAGACATAATTATTGATTATCCTGTACCGCGGCTGTTCCTCGTAGCACCTTATGGACAAAGTCACTGGTAGCTGCCTAGAACAAATGCCGATTGTGCTGACTTCATTGGAGCACATGGTGGCTTCGTATTGGTATTGTCGTTCTTGGAAAATGAGCAACGGGGTCGAAAAAAGACTGCGTGCAATAGCTGAAGCGATTAATACATCGCGCCGACCTTTCGTTATTTTCAGTCATTCTCAAACATTCGATTCCAATGTTCAAATAAAACAATACGAATTTCCTTTTGGAAGCATTACAAACAGTAAATCACCTCAATTGCATATATTTATCAGATGTTATTCTAGAAATCAATGAGCCATAAGTAAACAAAATGACTTATTTTAGCAAAAATGATACACCAACAAGAAAAATGATTAATGAAAAGAAAAAGAAAAAAAACATCACGTAACTTCTAACAACAAATTTATAGAAGTCCAAATAAAGCTGCCGCTTGAGAAGACACTCATCTCTTAAAAAGACCTTCTAGTAATAGCGTTTACTTGCTAAATATTTAACCTTGGGGTTATGTTGTTCCCAATATATAGGAGGGTAAATTTGCCACTTCTGGAAGCTTTAATAGTTTTGCAATTGAGAAAAATATGCATTTGAAAAAGTATTAAACGTATGTGTAGTGAAAGTATATTAAACATAATGCAGTTTTATTACCAGTGGAATGCGAAACGTATCTTTGGGATACAAATATAAATTAATTTTCTATCTATTTATGAATGTACATGTGTTTTTTCTAGTCTGTGGAATATCATATTTTGAATATACACTGTTTGTAATGAAATGAATTGAAATATTGATTTTGTTCATTCTCACAATGGAATGCTATAACATTTCCCGTTCAAATCAATAAAATCAAGTCCGCAAGAGAGAGTATGAATAATATCCTTTCAAATGATATTGCATTCAAATACAAAGTCGGTAGAATAGCTTGATCGTTATGATAAATTGAATATTGGTTAAAACCAAATTTAAGCACCTCCTAATATTACCACAATAAATTGGATGTTTTAAACTTATATCATTGATCAATAATTTTTATTAGTCTTTGACTATGCTGACAAAGACATCAAATTTTGAATAAACTATTACATTTTTTTTTCTTTTACAAATAAACTTAATTTACTTCAATAAGCAATCTTACCGCCATTCAATATGATTTGTATTCAAAAGTCTACTGGCCCAAGATACATCAGATACAAGAAAGGCATGACTTATGTCAGGGTTATTATTCGATACAAGCAAAGTGTAAATAACAAATCATGGTTATTTCCCCTTATTTTTACTATTAGTGTTCATATTGATCTTAAAGTGACACTCACCCATTACAAGAACACCGATGTCGCTGTTAAGTAAGTGTCTTTTATCAAGAACCGTCGAATGCTATCTTTCTTATACTGTAAGCAGGCAACACTAAGTGAAATGTTTTGAATGTCTCATTTCGGTGATTTTGCTATCAACACAGCCTTATTTAAAGGCTGGTTTCTGTTGCTGTTTTTTTGCCAATTAGCATTAATGTTTACCTCGGTCAAAGTGATTTCAGGTCTACAGGCAATTGGGTTTTATGCAACTCCTGTTTTTTGCAAAGCTTTCAAGTCGCTCCATATATTCGGAATGTGTAACGTTTACGAACTCGTCTCTAGTTCCGGATCAGTTATATTTATAAATTTCATAAGTTGTAACTCGTTTTTGCGTACAGAAGACCTTTTCTGGCAATATCAGCAACTCTTTTCTCCAAAAGCTGCTTGGTTCATATACTTGGACTCGTTTGTTTACATAAGTATTTCGCTAAACGTGCTTCAGACCCATACACGTGCCAAAAGTTATTCATATTTAGCATACAATGTTTAAGCCTCTTAAAGCCGGACCCCGGACTAGCCCATAAAGTGTTTGTCTCTGAGTCTATGCCGTACAGCTGGTGATTGAAGGACTTTGTAGCTGAACTTAGTGCCAATTACAAAAGATCGACTGCAACATTTCTTAAGCATGCCACACCTACCGTCATTAATTTGCGTCAAAGCTGCAATTATTGAATAATGTCAATACCAACGCCACCCGGAGCGTTTCATGGCCCCTTTGTCTCAGCATCTAACAGAGGAGATGGCCTCTAAACCCTGATGATTGTAGCACTAGATATCTGTGCTGGATGGCCGTATGATACATGATGCTAGCTATGTCACAAAACCGCTATTGATTCGATACAGCCCAGGTGACAGTCTGAACCCAAATAATTGCTACTTTATATACAAGCGAAGATAAATACGACTGGTACGTTATGTGTATTTCTGGTGTGCCATGTGAGTGTTGTTGTTTTGTTGATAATTATATATTGTTTTTAGCTGAGACATACACACAAAACTCAACCTGTTTCAATTAAAAAACGATTAAAAATCAAGTACTTAACTTATTTTTGCGTTAATTGTGAACTTCAATCAAACGTTTGTGCAAGGGTAATACGATTATATTGACTTCAATGCAATTTTAATTTATCGGCGAAAAAGTAAAAACAATTCCAATTTAATCAGATTAGAGTATTATATTACCCGATGCTTGCTGACAAGCATGATATTACAATTTATGAAAGCATTTGGCGCAACCATTGTTTTATATTCTGCATACAGTTGAAAACTTAATATTCTTAAAACAAATTTCATTTCTGGGATCCTAACTTACCTAATGATACTTACACGGGTACATCTAAACACACTTTTTTAACTTACATTTAGCCGTTCCAGAATGCCGTAAACGATCGATTTTCGATAGAAATCATCTATATTCATAATGCTACTAAACAAAACAACATTCGGCTATCCTTTTCTTATTAAAAAGTAAGCCAAGAGGGTCAGTGTGGGTGATTTGTAAAAAATTCATTTGTACCTGAATTTAGCAAAGCTGTTTGAACTATTTATTAATTGAAGTTTAGATTATTTTGATCATTCGACATGATGTTTGTCAGATTCATTTGTCATTTCAAACACAAATTATTTTAAAGTTTATTGAAAGCATCGTTAAGTTAATTTTGTTATGAAAGCAGTATTTGTATTTGCCCTTAAAATCTAAACGATACATTTTTTGTTCATAATTAACAGTTTGTATTTTATTTATTATTTTTTTTTTTGGGGGGGGGGGCAGGGTATGTTTTTGTTACAAACAAATAAGAATATATTCTGTATTCTCATAGATATGTTTTGCAGATAATTTGCCAGAGATGCTTGGCTACAAATTGTTCATATACTATCAATAATTCCTTCAATGTTTTTGGTTAGGGAGTTTTGTTTGATTATTATAGGTAACTGAGTAAATGTTTTGCCATGTTTTACCATTATATTTAAATATATTTTGCCCATTCATTTCTAGTTAAAATTATAATTACCCCTGATTGTAATATACTTCAGTGCAACATTATTGGTATGTGATCATTTTTATTTATTTTCTGTTTGTAACATATTCTTCAAATGCGTTTGTGTACTTGATCTCAAATAAATAGTAGCTTTATTTACGTTAAATAAGAAGAATAACTCCATATGAAATATATAAAGTATTGCATTATACATACTGTTTTTATACACTATTATTGTAGATGGTTGTGCATATACTAAAAAATTGTTAACAGCAACGTTCTTGCTTGTTATTTAGAAGATTCATTAATATATACAAAAATTGTTTCCCTTTTACTCCTAGTATGTTTCACTTAGTCATTAAGTTAACTTTAAAGTGTCTGACAATGACACTTCAAGCCCGTAGAGGCAGCGCCTTAGTTCTTATTAACATGTTACCTAGTGTTGTAATTGTATTTTTCATTTGACTAGTGTTGTTATTGTATTTTTCAATAGACTGGTTTTGTAATTGTATTTTTTATTTGACTGGTGTTATGATTGTATTTTTCATTTGACTATTGTTATTTTGAATAAACGGTTTTGGCTTAATTGGTTGTGTTTTACCTGCGAATCTGGCCGGTCAAATTAAGTGCGGTCTTGCAGGTCGAATGTTTAATATGTTCTTGAGGTTAAAGGTCAAATCCGCAGCATTAAACTTAACGCAAGAGTTAATGCAATAGTTCAAGGTCTTAGTTTCGACGTTTTCAAAACAACTTGCAGATGTTGCATCAATTGTTGATATTATGGGAACACTTTGATTTTGTTTTGATATTAGTATTATGTCAATTTTCTTAATCACTCCGTCCCAGGTGTCTCAGTTCTCACGCTTACAACAATGTTAAGTCCCAGATAATGTGATAAAGCTATACACACTATTTAAGTCCTGGTATAAGTTGTACAATTAAACTCCTTTTAAAAAGTTATGAAACATGATAGTTTAAGTGGACTAAGTTTTTAGAAAACACCAAATTAATGTTTTGTTTCACGGATTTTTGAGAATAAAAAACTGAAGAGAGCGAGGGAAAAACAAGTAAAAAATTAATTTTTGTCATTTTTCACGAAAACCGAAGCGAGAAAATTGCGAAAAATACTTGTTTCTTATAAACAATGAAACGAAGAAAGATTGTTTAATATGATTGGACTTTAATCGATTTACCCATGGGAGCGGTAAATCTGCGGAACGAAACAACAATTTAGTGTTGCCTTAAGTATTAATTGAAGTTGATGTTTGCTAAAAAAGTGCGCATAAAACTCCGCCGATTTCACGTACAACGACATTCGTTATGTATTATGCATGTCGACGTGGAATCTGATAAGAATACTAATCTATTATGATATATCAATTGTTTTCATGGAGAGACAAGGCGGGTATTAGCTCTACCAAGAAATTACTATTGTAAAATGATGCATAATAGATTTAAGAGGCTGCAATTTATAGCCGTGGTGGCTAACTGCCTTTTCACTGTCTATATCTTGCTATCTACCGCAAGATTTATGGTGTTTCTAATGAACACATCTATTGAATACACTTATGCGGATCATGTGATAGGTAATATAAAAGTGACATGAGGACCCCATTTCAGGAACAATGTGGCCCTCCTCAATCATTATAAGGACCTCCTGATCCCATCTTCTAACCTACCCAATCCCTCCGAGGGCCTTCTGATCCTCTCCACTGTCCCCCCTTAATCACGAGGTCACTTACTAAGGGATACGATCCCGTCTCATCAATTGTTGATGCCATGTGTTACGTACAAGAACACAGGGATAAAAGCACAGCTTTTCAATTGTAAGTTCCACATGATACGCACAAATATGCAGGGGTTTGAGCCCCTTCTTTAATTGAGAGATCCACGTGATACGTACACGTATGCAGGGGTATGAGACCGCTACTTTTATTGAGATATCCAATTGATACGTGCACGTATGCAGGGGTATGAACCTGCTACTTTAATTGAGAGATCCACGTGAAAAGTGCACGTATGCAGGGTATGAGCCTGCTACTTTATTGAGAGATCTACTTGATACGTACAGGTATGCAGGGGTAGGAGCCTGCTACTTTAATTGAGAGATCTACGTGATACGTGCACGTATGCAGAGTATGAGCCTGCTACTTTAATTGAGAGATCTACGTGATACGTACACGTATGCAGGGGTATGAGCCTGCTACTTTAATTGAGAGATCCACGTGATACGTACACGTATGCAGGGTATGAGCCTGCTACCTTAATTGAGAGATCTACGTGATACGTACACGTATGCAGGGGTATGAGCCTGCTACTTTAATTGAGAGATACACGTGATACGTGCACGTATGCAGGGGTATGAGCCTGCTACTTTAATTGATTGATCCACGTGATACATGCAAATATGCAGGGGTATGAGCCTGCTACTTTAATTGAGAGATCCACATGATACGTACACGTATGCAGGGTATGAGCCTGCTACCTTAATTGAGAGATCTACGTGATACGTACACGTATGCAGGGGTATGAGCCTGCTACTTTATTTGAGAGATCTACGGGATACGTGAACGTATGCAGGGGTATGAGCCCATTTGTGCCGATTTATGTGTACATAAAACGTACAATACATATAGATCTGAACCTGCACATTCAGTTGGGAGATCCTCGTGATACGTTCCTGTTGACAGGTAGGTTAGCCAGACTTATAATTTATTAGTTTTACGTGATACGTAAAAGTATACATATATAAATATATGAGCCCGCCACTTCAGTTGTTATTTACACGTGATACGGACATGTACCCAGGGACATGAACTCGCCTATTCATGTTTTATTTCCACCTGGTACGTGCAGGGTCACAGGGATATGATCATGTCTTTTCATGTCTTAATTCCACATGATACATGCAGGTACACAGGGATATGAGCTCGCCTATTCATGTCTTAATTCCACTTGATATGTGCAGGTACGCAGGGATATCAACCCAACGCTTTAGGTTTTATTTTCACGTGATATATACGTGAGTATCACGGGTAATGAGCTCGCCTCATCAGTTATTAGTTCCACGTAATACGTACAAGTATACAGGAATATGAGCCCGTCTCAGTAAATGTTAGCTCCACTTTATAAAATAATACGGGGATATGAGTTTTTCGCAGCAGTTGTTAGTTCAACATTATATAAGTAAACCGGGATATTACCTCCAATCAGCAGATAATAATTAAATGTTATTCAAGTATAAAAGGATATGAGCCATTCCAATCAAATGTTAATTCTACGTTATAAGGTATATGAGCCTATCTTCAGTGGTAAGGACCATGTAACACAGGTATATGATCCAGCCTATTCAGTCGTTATGTCCATGTTATACAAGTATGCAAGGATATGAGCCAGTCTCTTTTGTCGTTAGGTCCATGTTGTACAAGTATGCAAGGATATGAGCCAGTCTCTTTTGTCGTTAGGTCCATGTTGTACAGGTAGTCAAGGATATGAGCCAGTCTCTTGTGTCGTTAGGTCCATGTTGTACAGGTATTCAATGATATGGGCCAGTCTCTTTTGTCGTTAGGTCCATATTGTACAAGTATGCAATGATATGAGCCAGGCTCTTTTGTCGTTAGGTCCATGTTGTACAAGTATTAAAGGATATGAAACAGTCTATTTTGTCGTTAGGTCCATGTTGTACAAGTATTCAAGGATATGTGCCAGTCTCCTTTGTCGTTAGGTCCATGTTGTACAAGTATTAAAGGATATGAACCAGTCTATTTTGTCGTTTAGTCCATGTTGTACAGTTATGCAGGGATATGATCCTGTCTCTTGTTTTGTCGTTAGGTCCATGTTGTACAAGTATGCAATGATATGAGTCAGTCTCTTTTGTCGTTGTTGTCCATGTTGTACAAGTATGCAAGGATATGAGTCAGTCTCTTTTGTCGTTGTTGTCCATGTTGTACAAGTATGCAATGATATGAGTCAGTCTCTTTTGTCGTTGTTGTCCATGTTCTACAAGTATGCAAGGATATGAGCCAGTCTCCTTTGTCGTTAGGTCCATGTTGTACAAGTATTAAAGGATATGAACCAGTCTATTTTGTCGTTAGGTCCATGTTGTACAAGTATTCAAGGATATGAGCCAGTCTCTTTTGTCGTTAGGTCCATGTTGTACAAGTATACTGGGATATGTGCCAGTCTCCTTTGTCGTTAGGTCCATGTTGTACAAGTATTAAAGGATATGAACCAGTCTATTTTGTCGTTTAGTCCATGTTGTACAGTTATGCAGGGATATGATCCTGTCTCTTGTTTTGTCGTTAGGTCCATGTTGTACAAGTATGCAATGATATGAGTCAGTCTCTTTTGTCGTTGTTGTCGATGTTGTACAAGTATGCAAGGATATGAGCCAGTCTCTTTTGTCGTTAGGTCCATGTTGTACAAGTATGCAAGGATATGATCAAGTCTCTTTTGTCGTTAGGTCCATGTTGTACAAGTATTCAAGGATATGAGCCTGTCTCTCCTGTCATTAGGTCCATGTAATACATGTATACAAGGAATTAAGCCAGTCTCTGTAGTCATGAGGTCTATAAAATACAGGTATTCAAGAAAATGAGCCAGTCTCTTTTGCCGTTACGTCCATGTTTTACAGGTATTTAAGGCTATAAGCTAGTCTCTTTTGTCGTTAGGTCCATGTTGTACAAGTATTCAAGGATATGAGACAGTCTCTTCTATCGTTATGTCCATGTAATACAAGTATACAAGGAATTGAGCCAGTCTCTTTAGTCATGAGGTCCATGAAATACAGGTATTCAAGAATATGAGCCATTCTCTTTTGTCGTTACGTCCATGTTTTGCAGGTATTCAAGGCTATGAGACAGTCTCTTTCGTCTTTAGATCCATGTTGTACAAGTATGCAAGGATATGAGCCAGTCTCTTTTGTCGTTATGTCCATGTTGTACAGGTATTCAAGTATATGTGCCAGTCTCTTTTGTCGTTAGGTCCATGTTGTACAAGTATTCAAGGATATGAGCCAGTCTATTTTGTCGTTTAGTTCATGTTGTACAGATATGCAAGGATATGAGCCATTCTCTTTTATCGTTAGGTTCATGTTATACAAGTATGCAAGGATATGAGTCAGTCTCTTTTGTCGTTAGGTCCATGTTGTACAAGTATTCAAGGCTATGAGCCAGTCTCTTTCGTCGTTAGGTCCATGTTGTTCAGGTATTCAAGGCTATGAGCCGGTCTCTTTTGTCGTTAGGAAAATGGATCGCACAGGAAAATGTGCCATTCTCATTACTCATTAGATCCATGTTATACAAGTATACAGGGAAATGAGCCAGTCTCTTTAGTCATAATGTCCACGTACTACAAATATACAGGGATGTGAACTTTAGTCGTTAGGTCCATGTTATACAAGTATACAGTCTCATTTGTAGTGAGGTCCATGTATTGCAAGCATAGAGGGGTATGAGCCAGCCTCTTTAGTAGTGAGGTCCGTTTAATACAACTAGTCCCTTTAGTCGTAATGTCCACGTAATACAAATATGCAGGGATATGAACTTTAGTCGTTAGGTCCATGTTATACAAGTATACAGGGAAAGGAGCCAGTCTCATTAGTCGTGATGTCCATGTAATACAAGTATACAGGGATATGAGCCAGTCTTATTTGTCGTTAGGTCAATGTTGTACAAGTATACAGGGATATGAGCCAGTCTCAATAGTCTTTAGGTCCATGTAAGACTAGAATACAAGGATGTGAGTCTGACTCTTAAGTCGTGAGGTCCACGTAATACAAGTATACAGGGAAACGAGCCAGTTTCATTAGTCGGGATGTCAATGTAATACAAGTATACAGGGATATGAGCCAGTCTCATTAGTCGTTAGGTCAATTTTGTACAAGTATACAGGAATATGAACCAGTCACTCAAGTCGTTAGGTCCATATTATACAAGTATACAGGAATATGAACCAGTGTCTTTATTCGTGAGATCCATGTAATACAAGTATAGAGGGATATGAGCCAGCCTCTTTAGTAGTGAGGTCCATGTAATACAAGTATGCAGGGAAATGAACCAGTCTCATTATTAGTGAGGTCCATGAAATACAAATACACAGGGATATGAGCCAGTCCCAATGGTCGTTAGATCCATGTTAGACAAATATACTTGGATGTGAGTCTGACTCTTTAGTCGTGAGATCCATGTAATACAGGTATACAAGGAACGAGCCAGTCTCATAAGTCGTGATGTCCATGTAATACAAGTATACATTGATATTAGCCAGTCTCTTTAGTCATTAGGTCAATTTTGTACAAATATACAGGGATATGAACCAGTCAATTTACTCGTGAGGTCCATGTAATACAAGTATGCAGGGAAATGAACCAGTCTCATTTGTAGTGAGGTCCATGTATTGCAAGCATAGAGGGGTATGAGCCAGCCTCTTTAGTAGTGAGGTCCGTTTAATACAAGTAAAGAGGGATATGGTCCAGCGTCTTCAGTTGTTAGGCCCATGTAATACACGTATACGATGATATAAACCAGCCTCTTTCGTTATTAGGTCCATGTGATATAAATATGCAAGAAAATGAGCCAGTCGCATTAATCGTGAGGTCCATGTAATACAAGTATATAAGGATTTAGTCAAGCCGCTTGAATTGCTAGGTCGATGTAATACAAGTGTAGAGGGAAATAAACCAGTCTCTTTTGTCGTTAGGGCCATGTTATACAAGTATATAGGGATATGACTCAGTCGCTTTAGTCGTTAGATCCATGATATACAAGTATGCAGGGAAATGAGCCAGTCTCATTAGTCGTAGGGTCCACGTAATATGTTAGTTCATCATAATATAGGTGTACGGGATATTCATCCGTCATATTAGATGTTAGTTCCACGTAGTCAAAGAAGCAGGGATGTGTGCCCGTCTCAGCAGATGGTAGTTCAACTTTATACAAGTATTCAGGGATATAAGCCGTGCCAGTAGGTGATAGACCCACGTAATACTAATATACGGGAAATCTGCCCCTCTCAGCAGATGTTAGTTGCACGTGGTACAAATATTCAGGGATATGTTCAAGTCTCAGTAGATATTAGACCAAACTAATAGAAGTGTACGGGATATGCGCCCTTCACAATCGATTGTAGTTACACGTGATTAAAATATACAGGGATATGTGCTCGTCTCAGTCGATGTTAGTAACACGCAATAAAAGAATTTGGGGATATGAGCTCGTCTCAGCAGATGGTTGTTACACGTAATAGAAGTATACAGGGATATGAGCCCGTCTCAGTCGATGTTAGTTACACGTAATACAAGTATACAGGGATATGAGCCCGTCTCAAAAGATGTTAGTGATATGTAAAACAAGTATACAGGGATATGTGCCAGTCTCAGCAGTTGTTAGTTACACGAAATGCATGTATACAGGGATACCAGCCCGTCTCAGCAGATGTTAGTTACACGTAATACAAGTACACAGGGATATATGTGCCCGTCTCAGCAGACGTTAGTAACACGTAATACAAGTATACAGGGATATGTGCCCGTCTCAGAAGAAGCTAGTAACACGTAATACAAGCATACAGGGATATTTGCCCGTCTCAGCAGACGTTAGTAACACGTAATACAAGTATACAGGGATATGTGCCCGTCTCAGCAGACGTTAGTAACACGTAATACAAGTATACAGGGATATGTGCCCGTCTCAGCAGATGCTAGTAACACGTAATACAAGTATACAGGGATATGTGCCCGTCTCAGCAGATGTTAGTAACACGTAATACAAGTATACAGGGATAAGTGCCCGTCTCAGCAGATGCTAGTAACACGTAATACAAGTATACAGGGATATGTGCCCGTCTCAGCAGATGCTAGTTAAACGTAATACAAGTATACAGGGATATGTGCCCGTCTCAGCAGATGCTAGTAACACGTAATACAAGTATACAGGGGTATGTGCCCGTCTCAGCAGACGTTAGTAACACGTAATACAAGTAAACAGGGATATGTGCCTGTTTCAGCAAACGTTAGTAACACGTAATACAAGTATTCCGGGATATGTGCCCGTCTCAGCAGATGCTAGTAACACGTAATACAAGTATACAGGGATATGTGCCCGTCTCAGCAGATGCTAGTAACACGTAATACAAGTATTCCGGGATATGTGCCCGTCTCAGCAGACGTTAGTTACACGCAATACAAGTATTCAGGGATATGTGCCCGTCTCAGCAGATGCTAGTAACACGTAATACAAGTATAAAGGGATATGTGCCCGTCTCAGCAGATGCTAGTAACACGTAATACAAGTATACAGGGATATGTGCCCGTCTCAGCAGATGCTAGTAACACGTAATACAAGTATACAGGGATAAGTGCCCGTCTCAGCAGATGCTAGTAACACGTAATACAAGTATACAGGGGTATGTGCCCGTCTCAGCAGACGTTAGTAACACGTAATACAAGTATACAGGGATATGTGCCCGTTTCAGCAAACGTTAGTAACACGTAATACAAGTATTCCGGGATATGTGCCCGTCTCAGCAGACGTTAGTTACACGCAATACAAGTATTCAGGGATATGTGCCCGTCTCAGCAGATGCTAGTAACACGTAATACAAGTATACAGGGATATGTGCCCGTTTCAGCAAACGTTAGTAACACGTAATACAAGTATTCCGGGATATGTGCCCGTCTCAGCAGACGTTAGTTACACGCAATACAAGTATTCAGGGATATGTGCCTGTCTCAGCAGATGCTAGTAACACGTAATACAAGTATACAGGGATAAGTGCCCGTCTCAGCAGATGCTAGTAACACGTAATACAAGTATTCCGGGATATGTGCCCGTCTCAGCAGACGTTAGTTACACGCAATACAAGTATACAGGGATATGTGCCCGTCTCAGCAGATGTTAGTTACACGCAATACAAGTATTCAGGGATATGTGCCCGTCTCAGCAGATGCTAGTAACACGTAATACAAGTATACAGGGATAAGTGCCCGTCTCAGCAAATACTAGTAACACGTAATACAAGTATACAGGGATATGTGCCCGTCTCAGCAGATGCTAGTAAAACGTAATACAAGTATACAGGGATATGTGCCCGTCTCAGCAGATGCTAGTAACACGTAATACAAGTATACAGGGGTATGTGCCCGTCTCAGCAGACGTTAGTAACACGTAATACAAGTATACAGGGATATGTGCCCGTTTCAGCAAACGTTAGTAACACGTAATACAAGTATTCCGGGATATGTGCCCGTCTCAGCAGACGTTAGTTACACGCAATACAAGTATTCAGGGATATGTGCCCGTCTCAGCAGATGCTAGTAACACGTAATACAAGTATACAGGGATAAGTGCCCGTCTCAGCAGATGCTAGTAACACGTAATACAAGTATTCCGGGATATGTGCCCGTCTCAGCAGACGTTAGTTACACGCAATACAAGTATACAGGGATATGTGCCCGTCTCAGCAGATGCTAGTAACACGTAATACAAGTATACAGGGATATGTGCCCGTCTCAGCAGATGTTAGTAACACGTAATACAAGTATACAGAGATATGAGCCCGTCTCAGTAGATGTTAGTTCCACATAATGTAATATAAAGTATACAGGGATATGTGCCCAGCAGATGTTAGTAACACGCGAGACAAGTATTTACGCATATGAGCCTTTCTCAGCAAATGCTAGTTCCACATAATACAAGTATACAGGGATATGTGCACATTTTAGCAGATGTTAGTCCAACGTAATACTAGTATGCAGGGATACGAGCCCGTCTCAGCAGATGTTAGTTCCACTTAATACAAGTATTCAGGGATATATGCCCTTCTCAGCAGATATTAGTTCCAAGTAAGAAGTATGCGGGGCTATATGCCAATCACAGCGGATGTTATTAACACGTAATACAAGAAGCAGGGATATAAGCACGTCCCAGCATATGTTAGTCCCACGTAAAGTACTCAGGGATATGTGCACGTCTTATCAAATGTTATTGAGATGTAATACAAGTAGCAGGGATAAGAGCCAGTCCCAGCAGGTGTTAGTCCCACTTAATACAAGTTATCAGAGGTATGTGCACGTTTTATCAGATGTTATTCCCACGTAATACAAGAAGCAGGGATATATGTCTTTCCGTCTCAGCAGATGTTTGTCCCACGTAAAACAAGTATTTAGGGAATTGTGCCCTTCCCAGCAGATGTTATTTTCTTGTAATACAAGTATACATGGATATGAGCCCTTCTCAGCAGGTGTTAGTTACACGTCATACAAGTATTCAGGGACATAAACCCGTCCCAGCAGATGTTAGTTACACGTTATACATGTACAAAGTTATATGTTCCCATCACATCAGATGTTAGTCCCACGTAATACATGGATACAGGGGTATGAGCTCGTCTCTGTAGATGTTAGTCCCACGTTATATAAGAATACAGGGATATGAACTCGTTCAAGCAGACATTAATTACACGTAGTATAAAGTATCTAGGGATATGAGCTCGTCCCAGCAGATGTTAGTCCCACGTAGTACATGTATACAGGGATATGAGGTCCTTCCAATGATATGACAAACATACAAAGGTCCAGACATGACAATGACATAAAACTAAAGGCCTGACATAACTATCACAACACTAGTGAGGTCCTAACATGAATATTACATCAATTTGAAACGCAATTTAACACACATTATGTAAGTTCTTACATCAGTATAATATAAACACTAGGTTCCTTACATGGATATCACGTTAATACTAAAGTCCTCAGATCAATGTTCAAACAATTTTAAAGTTCTAACATCACTTTCACAAAGTATGAATGTCCTTACATCACTATAAACACTCCTTGAGTCCAAACACAGCTATACCAAAAGTACTTCAGAGCTGACACCAATATCACATAAATGCTTATAATTTAACTCATATGAAACCAGTATTCAAAGTATGTACACAACAGAAAAGAAAAACATTAAGTGTATGATTTGATGTTCAGTAATGCCCAGACGGCGATGTTTGTCACCACCATAGTTTGCGCAATCGCTGTCATGTTTTTTGTTGGTGCTTGTGGTTTATGTTGTTATCTGAAATGCTGTGTTGGCAAGTTATGTCGCACAAAGTCGATGTAGATGGGATAAATAGATTCAACACAATTAGCTTAAATATACATATACAACTGTTTGAAACGTGGGACAATTTACGCAAACCCAAATGAGTTTTTTCTTTCATTTACCTAAATAAGAATATTCTCAAAATAAAATATTATTGATTATTACAAGTATCGTTCCTCTTAAATGTAAACAAGAAGAACAGTACACATTTTGTCAAGATTAGCCTGATACTGTTATAATGGAACTAAGATTGTTTGATATATTGGGCCAATTTTCGGTCACAGCTGTACATAAATAAAGCTAAAAAGCAATAAGTGAGTGCTTTAATGATAGCTAAATGCTAAAAAAATATGTTTCTTATCAGTGACGATTAATACGAGCTTATGAAACTATACATATACATTAATTAAAACTGTATTAAATCAGTGATAATCTTTCAAAAAAGAGCACTTATATGTTATATATTCGGTTCACCTTTTTATTATGCTCTTTCGTTTAATTATCTTCGGAAACATTTTATCTGGTGTGGTATTTTACAAATGACGGTAAATGATAAATGTATGTACTGGTATATAATTATTGATTGTTGAATGATTCCAATTTTACGTAAGAATGACCAAAACCTTTACAATCCCTAGTTGTACAAATACTGTTAAAGGATACCATGTATGTGCTTAAGCTAGTGGATGCGCCAAGCTGTGAGATGGTGCCACCAGGTTATCTATTCGTATTCATTGAGGTAGTCAACGTACCACAATGGGCATTGATATTGCAACGTGATCTATTTATTAATGTAATCAATTTACCACAATAGAAAACGGTGCTGCCATGTGATCAATTCATTAAGGTAATCAATGTACCACAGTTGGAATTGGTGCCACCAGGTTATCTATTCATCGAGGGAGTAAATGTACCACAATGGGAAATGGTGATGCAATGTGATCTATTCATTAATTTAGTGATTGTACCACACTTGGAGATATTGCTGCCTGGTGATCTATTCATTAAGTTAGTCATTGTACCACAGTGGGAAATGGTGCTGTCTGGTAATCTATTCATGAAGGTTGTCAATGTATCACAATGGGAAATGGTGCTGCCTGGTGATATATTCATTCAAACAGTCAATGTACCACAATTGGAAATGGTGCTACCAGGTATCATATTCACTAAGGTAGTCAATGTACCACAATTGGAAATGGTGCTACCATGTGATCTATTATTTAAGGTTGTCAATGTACAGTAGTTGAAATTGGTGCCTGTCTGGTGATCTATTCATTAAGGTAGTTAATGTACCACAATTGGAAATGTGCCGCCTTGTGATCTATTCATTAAGGTAATCAATGTACCAGAGTGGGACTCGGTTGTGCCTGGTGATCATTTCATTGAAGTAGATGTAGTCATTAAGGTAGTCAATGTAACATAGTGGGAAATGGTTCTGTCTGGTGATATATTCATTAAGGTAAACAATGTACTACAGTGGAAGATGGTGCTGCCTGTGGATCAATTCATTCTGGTAGTCAATGAACCACAGTGGGATTCGGTGCTGCGCGGTGATCTATTTATTAAGTTTGGCAGTGTACTATAATTGGTAATGGTGATACTTTGTGATCTGTTCAGAATGCTAGTCAATGTTTCACACTCAATCAACAGGAATTAACATAGCGATCATTGTCAGCATAAAACGAATTCTGTCCTAAGGCATTTAGATTCACAGTATGGAATTTTATTCATCATCACATATTGAAGATATCCTTTGGTCAATGTAAATGTGAATCCAAAGAGCTTAGAACAAAATTTTGGACATTAATTTGTGTTATTTCCATTTTTTCGGATATTGTATGTGTCTTTAAATGCATGATTTTTTCTTATTTTAACGATTGATAAACTTCAACTTTCAAAATAAAAAAAATGTTAAACGGAAGTCTTACACTTTCAACGTTCGACTGAAATCAGTAACAACACGAGCTACAGGACGGTGACCACGAGGTAGACTTTGATATATGGCTGAAGTATAGTATGTTTATTGTTTGTGTTGTTTTGTGAGTCCAGTTATATATTTTGCATGTTTGTCATTGGGTATTTGATTCAATTGCATATTAGGGAGAGGAAAACGTTCTAAAATCACATCCGGTCAACGAAAATCATCTGCCATTATATTCCTGTCAATGATTTAATAAGGTGAATATTGAACATAAACGTGCATTTCAGAGGACCGCGTGATATTGACAACTTCAACGAAGACGCATGGTGACGAAAAGCGCCTGTCGTCGGAGATGTATTATCCTAGTGCTGCAGTTTGAAATATATATACATGTTTGTTGCATATAGCTCTGATAAAATTCATGTACTTATTAATCGTAATTTTGTATGATGTTAAAACCAAACAATTGTTTGAAACGTGCCTTTTGCTTTCTCTTCTCCACAAACATTACATTATAACCATTTATTATGCTTTTTTAAACGTTTTTAGCATGTGTTCGTTTCGCCCTACCTGGAAGTATCAGTCAGAGATTGATAACATTTTTCATAATTATATATAGTAGATATTATGGAAGGAGGTTTTTTTCTGGTGATCTGTAGCACGTCGATTTCGTTGTGTAAACACTTGGAAAGACGCGTTTAGTCACCGAAAGAGACTTGATGCAGGTCACTAGAACAACGTGATACAGTAATATTCCATTTTTTTATTAAACTTACTACATTTTATTTTAAATCGGTTTCCATTTACTTTACATTTGCCGCTATCTATAATGTACAAATATGTACTGGAACTGCGCGTATAATTATTTTACATACTTTTGAGTATTGAAGTCAACGGAGGCTACTCTTGCAAACTAAGTCTGATGTTACAGAATTCACGTGTTTGTGCAAAATAAGAAGAACATGCTTTATAACTAAGCAAAATAAACAAATTGCTAATACGAAAACAATTATTCAATGTCAATGCACATTCAAATATGTAACATAAACGATACTTATTTTAACAAAATTTAATATTGAAATGAGGGAAGTTCGAGAGACATTCGCTATCACTTTCCATGACGCGAAGTCGCCTTCTTTTTGTTGTGTTGTTCTTGTTAATGATTTTGATACAATGCATGATCTTCGTATTGGCAAACAACTAGTTGTCGAGACATATCGGAAGTGATCTTTGTTTTGTGGTTATCCACACATTTCTTTGAATACCTTGTTCCAGAATATTTGCATGCTATGGTGACTGAAGTAAAATAAGTAATTACCTAATTTTATCTAAAGTTGGACAAGATGTATCAGAACTTTTTGTTAGCGACTCGAAAGTAATTCATAGACTACACGCCATACTACCATGATATAGAATCAGATAAACGACAGTTTGGTGACACGGATGTCATTCGGCGTGCTGTATTGGAAAATGAAACTGATATGCATATAATTAAAGAAATACGTTATGATATACTTGAAAAATAATGTTTCACGTGTTGACCAGAAATGCCTTTATGATGTACATATTTGAACATTATTTTTTGTAATGCCTCCGATGTGTTTTAATGTAGATGTAGGATATATCTGGAGTATCAAGATGAGCCTGATATTATATACAACTATTTACCGAGCTACTATCATTCCAACTGTTTACGCGTGTTGAAACTCGATATGGAACGACCAAGGGAGTACTGTTAGTTAAGTAATGTTATATAATGTAGGTATACTGTTTAATTGTCGTTACGAAACAAAATTGAAATATTGACTAATAGTGCATATATCCATGCTTGTATATAATTTCCTAGTTCATTCCATACACTTCAATACTTAAATGTCCATTTAAGATTAAACATCACTATATAGACTCAACATATTGTGTGCACTCTTTAAAAAATAACAACGTTTGTACACCATCTTTAAATTCCTTTCAGATGTGTACTTTCAAGGTTTTGTGTAGGTCATATTTTAGTGTTTTGTCTTTATGTACTGTGTAACAGGTCATTGGACTATTGAAACTTTTCAACACAAAAAAGAAAGGAGGCATGGGAAAGTCGGCGTTGAATATCATCAATTATGTTAAAATATATAATAAGTGATATGTTTGCAAACATACAGATAACTTTAACTTTACCAGCTCTTAAGACTAAGGATCCATTCGCATATTTTACATTTAAAACACTCTTAATTGAATTGTGTTGTGCAAGACCTGTAAATGGCACGGAGCAAACTCATGGTACCGAAATGATGCACTTAGTTCCTTTTTATTTATGTGCTGAAGGAAATTCATGCAAGGCATCCATTGCATATCAAAAGGTTTGATAACGTACTCTCTTCGATTAAACAGCCAACAAAACATAGGTTTTCATCATATTTAAAAAGAGAAATAACATACGTTATGTGCTAAGACTGCTTTAAATTAATTCAAGTAAAATTGACCGGTCATGAAATTAAGGTGTAATAATAATGCAAATGATGTTATTTAATAACAAGTAAACAAATTGCTTCTCAAGTTCTATTTCAGTTACCATACTTATTTCAATTCAGCGGGTATGGTAATTTCAACATATAGTGTAAATTCACTATTTTTGCGATATTAATGTATAAACTGCTAATCCCTGTCTGCTATTGTTTGTTATCAGTTAAGTTTATATGTAGAAAATAATCACTTAAACAAATGAATATCACAAACACTGTGACTTTTGTCATTCATAAGCAGTCATTCAGAGGCACGAATGAGTGCTAAAACCTTGTAAAGGAATTTCTTTGAGGTTCCAGTTATATTTAGGATAAATTGACCAGTCTAATGTGAAAATGGATGGTACCAGAAAGAAAAACCATAGAAAAACAAAAACGTAGAAATTATGAACTGGAAGAGGATGTATAATATGAACTGAAAAGTAGGGAATATATCATTTAAAAAAGGCTGAGCTGTCTGAAATACTGAAATCTGAAATTAAAATGTTCACACGGTAGGCATTTTCGCATTTCAAAAAAAAAAAAAAAAAAAAAAAAATATGCTTCAAGCAATTATAGTATATTATCCCAATTAAGACCTTAATCTCAATGGCTTTGTTTTATTGTTTTACTGAATAAACAATTAAGCCTTCGCCGTAAATCTGATACCGTAAAGCCATGATTAGATACTGATAATAATCGACGCCTTCATACACACATTTTCAAGATACTGTCATTCTAAACTACTCGCCTTTTAAACCTGTACTTTTTATCATTTTGTCTCCCACTAAAACAGATAATAAATTCTAGGTGCAATCTTTTAAGATTGTAAATATTGATGATAAGGCTTAATTGGCAAGCTCTGAAATGAGATTTAATCTATATCAGATAGCTTGCTGTCGTCTGGTAATTTTACTGATACGAATATGTTCACAGACAAACTGAAATTAAAGGCTAGCGGAATTTTACCTGTTTACTCAGCGGTAAATTAAAAACAATTTGCTTTGTAGTGGTTTGACGAACTTGATATTGCGATAAGGTTAAAATAATAAGTTCAAAATTTGTTATTTAGGCCAATATGAATACTGTTAACTATATTTGCTGTGATTGACCATATAGCGACGAGTATTTGGAGATACTACATATATTGCAAAAGTATTCAAAACTCCATCATAAGTTATCCATGCGTGAAATAAAACTAAGTCACGTGATACAAGTAATAATAAATGATATAACATTTAATGTTATAATATTGTGTTTCAATTTCTTGACTTTCAATCCCGTTTATGAGTCGATTGAGATTATTCAGTTTAGTCGTGCATGCGCACGTCAAAATAAAAGCTATGCTGTCAATACTTGCAAGTTTCACTCTTGCAGGTGCACGCGCTAAATTGCAAATGCAGTTTTCGATCAGTGCTAATTAAGTAGTTACATATTATCTTACTTAGCCCCTCCTAATGGTAGGGTCAACGAGCATTATTACTGAATTTCGCAAATCGTACTTAGTCTACGTTGGTCCGAATTTCAGAACATTTGTTATTCAATGTAATCTTATCGCGGCTAGCGTTTTTCTTAAGCAAATTGTCATTTGCGTATATTTTAATTAGTACATAATGATACCACAAATGCCTGTACCGATTTCAGAGATTTTGCAAACAATACAGTACTATTTGTAAGGATCTTTCTTCTTATACGTCGCCATACTATCTTCGATAAGAAAAATAACATTGAACAGGGGCTTGACTGCTCAATACCAGTTACTAAAACAATGAGAAAATGACGTATGGAGATATGTGGAATGCTTGTTTTTCACGCATGATTCAAAAGCAGTCTAATTAAAGCAAGTTGATAGCTTTGTTTTCGTTATTCGTTATTTTTATGTTATCTTAGTCTTAGTACAAAGTACCTATGTCTTGTTTTTCTTCAATAATTGAACTTATATATGGTATTGTTATGAAATTAGGTCTTAACATAGGGTAAAGGAATGATAATGACCAAAACATTCTGTATGTGGTCCAAGATCAAAGGAATTCATCACATTGTTTGAAATAGTTTACGGTTTTCTGCCGATTGTTTGTAGATTATAAATAATATGCAATTAGTAACTTTGTTACCTCGTTTATTCCTTGTTTACGTGTCGCTTAATTATGAATTCATTATAAGTCCTTTTGATCAGATAAGTTGCATGTCCCTATTGTCATAATGGGTTGTAAATGACAGGGGAATACAATCAGTTTAAAAGCGTTAAATATAATGATAAAGTTGTCTGAGTATTTCAATATGAACGACCAATGGCATTAAATCGTATTGTATTGTTAGATTTGTTAGTTTAAGCCATACCTTATTACATATTCAGTTTGTCTCGGACTTCACGTAACTAAACAAATGACAAATAGTTAAACTTTTAGAATCATTATTTCTCTATTTGGATGTGAAATTTTTATTCATTAAAGGTCAGTGTTCTTAATTGTACTTTTTATTATTTATCTTTACTAATCTTATAAGGAATATATTATTTGTATTTTATTTCAGTTTATAAAAGTTAACAAAGGCAACCGGCCAATACTAAACAAACTTTAACAGTATTGTAGTTGCAACCTAATATTGACATTATCATGTTTAACAGATCTATACATAGCTTGTGAACTAAAATATTGTATTATCACTTTCTGAAGACATCAAAAATAAATTATTCAAGTTAAAACCAGATGCAAACCAATTTATATTATATTGTTAATAAATAATTTCAAATTTTTGACATTGAAAGAATGAATGATATTCACAATCAATAACGACAAAATTTCGATAAAGACAATATATACATAGTCTTTTATCTTTATAAACTTTTATATATCTTTTCAAGGTCAAGAATATTATAAATACGTATTATTGCGTACAGTGTGTGTTTTCGGTCCGTTATCGTGGTGTATTAAAACACAAAAACCTGGGTGTTATCGGTAGAAAACGTGCATTATTCAGTAAATTCACGTGCCGTTAATGCCCTGTTTTTTTTGTTTTACATATGCGTTTTCAGTGCCCGCATCATAACAATGAAGGCTGAGCGACCTGGTTTCTGACCGAAAGTTGGTCAACGATGAAAAAAACATATTTTATAATATATAATGTAGCTGCATACAAATACCAACACATGAAATAAATTACATATACACATTTTCTGCTGAGTTGTCTTTTCCTATCAAGCTGATGTGTTTACCAAATATTTTTTTCTGCAGTTGTTTTGACTATAAAAAGCTCTAAATTATGTCTCGATTTTATTCAGAATATACGACTTATATGGACATGATTCCATTACGTCGTATGCAATGAACAAAGAAATTTCAAATATTTTTTTTCTCTGATGCTGAAGATGCTGTACATTTTATCAAGATCATGTTTACAAAATTTTCAGGGTTAAATTAGTTATAAAAACAAATAATGATTAAGGCAGGACTGAATAGGTAATTAATTGATTACCCAATAGGTATTGTGTGTACATAATCCCAGTAATCCAGTCAATTTTCGAAAAAAACAACACTTTCAAAACGAATGAACACTGCAAAAAATGGCGTCGAAACAAAATGCAGCTGCTGAGTTATGTTGCGGCCCGAATCGAGCTTAATGTAAAAAAAAATCAATGACATCACTCATGACGCCATACAAGCACCCGTTATAGAGGTTATTTTAAACTAACTGTTTTTACATTTTCGTGACATTTAACAGCATTTTTAAACAGAAACGTTTATTCAACTGTTCCATCCATCATGAAATTATCTACATTAAAATCAATCAAATTATCGTTGCTTATTTTGTTTTAACTGCTTTACTACAGATTACAGTTTTTGCATGTTGCCAATAATTTTACTACGATTTCATTGAAAAAATAGTTTCGTAGTAAATATGCCCCGCCCCTTGGTATTATTGCACCCAATGGCAGGACAGAAGTATCGAACTAACGCACGCGATATCGATGTGAAATGCCATTGCACTTTATACAGAAATAAAGTGCAATAGATAAACAACAACCATCATTAAGGAATAAAATGTGAGAATGTAAATATTCTGTTTTTAAAAATGTGTTGTGATGTTTATAATAGTGACAAATTTAAACATAACTAACCTCGTTAATCCACTTTTGACGAAACATTCAATTAAAAATTGTCTTACAGTATATAAATAAATTCATTTTTCCAACATATTGTGCAATCCAAATGTTACCAATATGATATGTTAATAACAAGATGTAATGTTCGATGTATCAATAAATTTAATACTACACCTATTTAAGCCTAATTACCATTGATTACCTGTTTCTCTTGTAGATTACAATGATGTTCGCACATTTACGGTATCAAAGTATCTAAGTATATGAATGAATATATATCCAATACTAGGAACAATCAGTTTCACAATTGAACACAGATTCCTGAACCATTTTGGATTATATTAAGCAACTTCATTTGCTAGTATATCGTGTAAAACTCATCTTTTTCAATACTATTATTTACGTGAAACATTTAACTGACAATACATATTAACTATCGAATGTCTTAACATCATACATTTTTATCAGTTCCGACACCTTTTTTATAATGGAGTAAATGTTATTACATCCTGATTGCTCATGAATACAGTTATTGAACCACAGTTGGTGTGTATAACAAAACAGGCAATTTATAGAAAAAAACCTTACGTTAAGTAGTAAACTTAGAGAGTAAGAGCTTGAACATCATTCAACATTAAATGATATAAAATTGTCTTTGAAGTCGTCGACTTTAAATTCGGCTAAAACTCTATTACGATAAAAGTAGAAGGCCGACATATTTGCGCATGCACACCCGTTATACTGCTGTCAAAACTGT
Organism: Mya arenaria; assembly: GCF_026914265.1. Taxonomy (NCBI): domain Eukaryota; kingdom Metazoa; phylum Mollusca; class Bivalvia; order Myida; family Myidae; genus Mya; species Mya arenaria. The sequence continues at coordinate 18,548,827 of NC_069137.1, forward strand.
CAATACATACACGTGCTAATAATGTAGATGCTCTCGCTAAATTGATTATTTGTTTCCCGATCGGAGCGGGTTATGTTTGATAAAATATCATTACATTTTGGGCAAATTCAGCAAAATGGAAAATTTTGGTCAAATCCTAGTGTGTGTGTGTTTCTTTTTCTATTTCGATTGTACTAATACAAGATGTGATGCCAAACTTTGAGAGAGTCCCTTAATCAAAATGCATATATATATATATATATATATATATATGCTTCTATTTACAATATTTGTCTAACATTACCGAATATATGTAAAGATTGCTTTTGTTCATAAGTAAACAGTGTCGCCAGTAGAACGGTCCGTGCCTACACGCATCTGGATCCTTATATTTTGTTGTAGATGGTTGGCGTTATTCCTTATTTGTAACCACTTCACAAGAATTTACTAATGATACGCGGTACCATAAATAAATTCTGAAGAACGAACACTGTTGATCATAAGCAAATCAAACTTATGACAGAAATCAAACGTAAAGCGCACATATGGCTGGGTCAGAATAATACCGAATTCATTTGTAATTCGTCTGCGTATAGTTTGCTAAGTACAGCCTTATCTCCGGTAAGCAAACTCGCTTTTCACCAAGGCAGTCTGGTTCGAATACAGGCCTGGTCATATTTTAGTTAGATTGGGATTCATCTATTATTTTATTATAATTTATTTTATGATAAATTTTCTCAAATTAATGCATACATTGATAATCATTACCTTTTTTACTTTATTTAGGATTGTTGTTATAAGATTGAGGTTGCGCACAAAAGAACTGGTTAAAATCCTCAGTAAATGTGCATTTTACTGACCCTTCCTAGGCGGTTACTAACACTCCTTGATAAACACACCAAGTTTGTTTATATAGTATACATGTACTCTGTTGTTTATGGCGTTTTCTTATCTTGTTCCATTGTGTTTGTTTGCGATTGTTTGTTTTTGTGTTCTATGTCCTTGGCGTTTACACTATGACATTAAACCGTGTGAACTTTTAACTACTGAGCTTGTTTCTGTAGTGTTTCGTATAAATATCGTGTTAACAACTATGTTCTCCGGGCACTTTTGTTGCCGTAATATCGTTTTGTTTATCAAGCTGAACCCATTATATATGTGTTGTGTGAATAGATGTAGACATTATATCATAAGAAGCATAATATAATTATAATAAAAAGGCAACAGCAAATGAACCTGTTTTTGAAATATGAAAAGGCATAAGACACACTTAACCATAATTTATTATAGCCGAACTATTCAGCTTTAACATATTAGATTAAATTGGCAGGTGGGTTTAGCAATGTTTTAAATACGTTCTTTGAACAATGTACGTTTTGATACAATCGGTACGGGGTCAGGGCCGTCTTGACTCGGATGCTTGGCAGGACCCCTGCGATGCACACGCTCGAACATAATGTCTTGACACTGAAGTGTGTTGTGTAGAAAAATGCACAATTCAAGTCATCATCAGTTGTTTGGAATTTCTCTGGATTAATTGTATAATATTTGCAAATAAACGATAAGATTACAAAAGTATACCATTCCTGCATGTCCTCATTTATACCGTTTCTTTATAGGTTTTTAAAGTGTGTTTTTCATTTTAACTGTTCTTAACATGACCTGAAAAAGCAGTGATGTAAATTGTTTCCATTAAATAATTTTAGGATCGACAAAACTGGTGTGTACTTTTTTATATGAATACATTGTTTTTCTAAACCCTTTCTTTAATATAAGGTTATGTTTTTAATAATATAGTGGATTCTTACGCGATTCTAACTTAGTCTTAATTGATTTATTTATGTTATCTTCGTTTGTGTAGCTTTATTGGTTTTGCGTTCTAATTAATATATCAGTATAGCTTCTGACAATTTCAATGTGGTTCTTATGTGATACAATACTCTTTGTTCAACACATACTTCATCTTTGTCTCTATACTAGCCTTGATAAGACAAAGAACAATAAGAAGAGGCTTGACCGCGCAATAACAAAAATGGTTAAAAACAGCATGCTCTATGAAGTACTTTAATATGTTTGCTATTCCCATTTGTTCAAATTAGATAAGAATGAAGCTCATTTGAAGTGCAAATTAATCAATCTTAGTAATAAATACAAATATCTACGTTACTGTATTACTTGATATGTTTGACAACTGATATATATGTTATTGTTCCAACATAATAGCTTGAACGAATATTCGGTCTTTCCATTGGTGTTTCCAGTATATAGTAATATGTCAAGTGGAATTGTCCATTAAGTAAGGATAATATGGAATATTAATCAGATTAAAGTCAGAGTCTCTGTGTATAGTTATATGTTTAGATGCTTTGTCCATTAACTATGGATGCTGATTATCAGATCATAGAACAGGCATGTCCCTGAAAACAGTAATATGTCAAGTGGGATCGTTATTAATTATGACTGCTGTTAATAAGATCATGAAAAGGGCATGTCCCTGTATATAATAATATGTCTAGTCGAATGGTCCATTAATTGTAATGCAGTAAATAAGATCATCGATCATAAATAAGATTACGTCCATTAATTATGAATTATGTTAATACGATAATGGAGTGGGCATGACAATGTATATAGTCATAGGTCGAGTGGAATTGTCCAATAACTTTTTATTCTGTTTATACAAACATGGAGTGGGTATTTCCCTGAATATAGTCATATGTCAAGTGGATTTGACCATTAATTATGGATTCTGTGTATACAAACATTGAGTGGGCATGTACAATAATGGAGAGGGCATTTTCCTGTACAAAGTCTTATGTCAAGTGGATTTGTCCATTAATTATTGACTTTATTAATAAGATCATGGTATGGGCATGACCCTGTATATAATCATATGTCCAGTGGATTTGTCCATTAATTATTGATTCTGTTAAAACGATTATGGCCTGGGCATGTCCATGTTTATAATCATATGTCTTGTGGAATTGTTCATTAAGTATTGATTCTGGTAATACAAAAATGGAGTAGGCTTGTCACTTGATATAGTCATATGTCGACTGGATATGTCCATTATTTATTGATTGTTAATACGATCATGGAGTGGGCCTGTCCCTTAATAAAGTCATTTTTCTAGTGGATATTTCTAATAATTATTGAATCTGTTAAAACAATCATAGATATGACCTGTCCCTGTATGTCTGTAGTAAACTTGTCCATTAATTATGGATTATTTTTATACGACCATAAAGTGGGCCTGTCTCTGTATATAATCATATGTCTAGTGGATTTGTCCATTTATAAAGGATTCTGTTAATACGAAAATTAAGTGGGTATGTCCCTGTATATAGTCATATGTCTAGTAGGTTTGTCCATTGATTATGGATTTGGTTTATAAGATCATGGAGTGGGCATGTCCTTGTATTGTATATAGCCATATGTCTACTGGATTTGTCCAATAATTATTGACTCCGTTAATAAGATCATGGATGGGCATGTCCCTGTATATAATCACTTGTCTAGTGGATTTGTCCATTAATTATTGATTCTGTTAATACGATCATGGTGTGGGCATGACCTTGTATATACTTATATATATATAGTGGAATTGTCCATTAACTATTGATTCTAGTAACAAAAAAATGAAGTAGGCCTGTCACATGATATGGTCATATGTCTAGTGGATTTGTCCATTAATTATTGATTCTGGTAATAAAAAAATGAGTAGGTCTGTCACAGTATATAGTCATATGTCTTGTGAAATTTTCTATTAATTATTGATTCTGGTAATACAAAAATGGAGTAGAACTGTAACAGTATACAGTCATATGTCTAGTGGATTTGTCCATTAATTCTTGATTATGTTAATACGATCATGGCGTGTGCATGTCCCTGTATATAATCGTATGTCTAGTAGAATTGTCCATTAAATATTGATTCTGGTAACTCAACATTGGAGTAGGCCTGTCACAGTATATAGTCATAAGTCTAGTAGATTTGTCCATTAATTATTGATTGTTAATACGATCATGGAGTGGGCTTGCCCTGTATATAATCATATTTCTAGTGGATTTTTCCATTAATTATTGTTCTTGAAAAATAATAATAGAATTAACCTGTCCCTGTATATAGTCACATTTCTAATGGATGTGTCTATTAATCATGGAGTCTGTTAATAAGATAATTGAGACGGCATGCCCCTGTATAGAGTCATATGTTTGTATAGGTTTGTCCATTGATTATGGATTTGGTTAATCAGATCATGGAGTAGGAAAGTCCCTGTATATATGCATATGTCTAGTGACTTTGTCCAATAATATTAATTATGTTAATACAGTCATGTAATAGGCCTGTCCCTGTTTATAGTCATATGTCTAATGTATTTATTAATTAATTATGGGTTCTGTTAATAAGACCATGGAGTAGAAATGTCAATGTTAATAGGCAAATGTCTTGTGGATTTGTCCATTAATTATGGATTTTGTTAAAAAGATCATGGAGAGGGCATGTCCCTAAATATAGTAATATGTTTAGTGTTGTCCATAAATTATGGATTATGTTAGTACAAACATGGAGTAGGCCTGTCACTGTATATAGTCAAATGTCTAGCGGATTTGTCAGTTAGTTATTGGTTCAGGTACTGGAGTGGGCATTTCCCTGTATCGAGTCAAATGTTTAGTGGATTTGTCCATTAATTATTGATTCTGTTAATAAGATCATAGAGTGGGCCTGTCCCTGTATATAGTCACATTTCTAGTGGATTTGTCCATTATATATTGGTTCTGTTCATAAGATCATAGAGTGGGCATGTCCATGTATATACTAACATTTCTAGCGGATTTGTCCGATAATTATTGATCTTGTAAATAAAATCATGGAGTGGGCTGGTTCCTGGATATAGTCAAATGTCTTGTGAATTTGTCCATTAATTATGAACTATGTTAATACAATCATGGAGTAGGCATGTTCCTGTATATAGTCGTATCTTTAGTGGCTTTGTTAATTAATTATTGATTCTGGTAATATAAAAATGGAAATTGCCTGTCACAGTATATATTCATATGTCTAGTGGATTTGTACATCAATTATTGATTCTGTAAATAAGATCATGGAATGGTCATTTCCCTTAATATAGTCATACATCTAGTGGATTTGTCAATGAATGATTGATTTTGTTAATATAATCTTGAAGTGGGCATGTCCCTGTATACATTCATATGTCTAGTGGATTTGTCCATTAATTATTGATTCTGGTTATACAATAATGGAGAGGGCATTTTTTCTGTATATAACCACATGTCTAGTGGATTTATCCATTAGTTATGGATTCTATTATTAAGATCATGGAGTGGGCCTGTTCTCGTATATAGTCAAATCTCTAATGGATTTATCCATTAATTATTGATTCTCTTTATACGACCATAAGGTGGGCCTGTCCCTGTATATAGTCATATTTCTAGTGCACTTGTCCATTACTGATTGATTCTGTTAATAAGATCATAGCCTGGGCATGTCCATTTATGTAGTCACATTTCTAGTGGACTTGTCAATTAATTATGGATACTGGTAATACAATCATAGAGTGGGCCTGTCCCTGTATATAGTCATATTTCTAGAGGATTTGTCTTTTAACTATGGATTCTGTTGATACGATAATGGAGTGGGCCTTACCCTGAATATAGTTATCAGTGTAGTTTATTTGTCAACTACTGATGGTTTCTGTTTATACAATCATGGAGGGGGCCTGTCCCTGTATAAAGTCATATGTCTACTGAGTTTGTCCAATAATCATTGATTCTGTTCATAATATCATATGGTGGGCATGTTCCTGTATATTGTCATATGTCTAGTGGGTTTGTCCATTAATTATTGATTGTGGTTATAAAATCACGGAGGGGGCATGCCCCTGTATATAGTCACATGTCTACTTGATTTGTCCATTGATTATGGATTCTGGTAATAAGATCATGGAGTGGGCCTGTCCCTGTATGTAATCATATATCTAGTGGAATTTTCCATTAATTATGGATTCTGTTAAAACGGTCGTGGTGTGGGCATGTCCATGTATATTATCATAGGTCTAGTGGATTTGTCCATAAATTATTGATTCTGTTAATTCAATTATTGAGTGGGCATGTTCCTGTAAATAATGTTTTGTCTAGAAGATTTGTAAATTAATTATTGATTCTGGTTATACAATCATGGAGTGGGCCTGTCCCAATATATAGTCACATATCTAGTGGATATCACCATTAATTATGGATTATGTTAATGCGATCATGGCGTAAGCATGTCCCTTTATATAATCATAGGTCAAGTTGAATTATCTATTAATTATTTATTCTATTAATACGATCATGGAGTGTGCTTGTACCTGAATATAGTCATATGTCTATTGGATTTATCCATCAATTATTAAATTCTAATAATATGACGGTGGAGTGGGTATGTCAATGTATATAGCCACATTTCTAGTGGATTCGTCCATTAAGTATTGATTATGTGTATACAAACATTGATAAGGTCTGTAACTGCATATAGTCGCATGTCTAGTGGATTTTTCCAATTATTATTAATTCTGTTAATTCAATCATGGAGTGGGCCTGTTCTTCAATATAGTCACATGTTTAGTGGACTTGTCAATTAATTAATGATGCTGTTAATAAAATCATGGAATATGCATATTCATGTATTTAGTCTGATGTCTAGTAGATTTGTCTAATGATTAATGATTCTGTTCTTGGCGTGGGCATGTCCCTGTTTTAAGTGTAGTTCAAGTGGATTTGTCCATTAAGTATTGATTATGTTAATAAAGTCATGGAGTGGTCATGTTTCTGTATATAGTCACATTATAATGGAATTGAATATTAATTATGTATTCTGTTCATACGATAATGTAGTGGGCATGTCCTTGTGTAAAGTCAGATGTCTAATGGATTTGTGAATTAATTTTTGATTTTGTGTCTCGAATCATGGAGTGGGCATGTTCCTGTATATAATCACATGTCTAGTGGATTTGTCCAATAATTATTGATTCTGTTAAAACAATCATAAAGTGGGTATATTCCTGTATATAGTCGCCTGTCTCGTGGATTTGTCCTTTGATTAACGATTATGTTAATAAAATCATGGAGTGGGCATGTCCCTGTTTATAGTCATAGGTCAAATGCATGTGTCCATTAATTATTGATTCCTGTATATTGTCATATGTCTAGTGGATTTGTCCATCAATTAATGATTATGGTAATAAAATCATTGAGTGGGCATGTTCCTATATATAGTCACATGTCTAGTGAATTCGTCCATTTATTAATGATTCTGTTTATACGATCATGGCGTGGGCATGTCCCTGTATATAGTCATAGGTCAAGTAGATTTGTCCATTAAAAAGTGATTCTGTTAATAAAATCATGGAGTTAAGATGTTCCTGTTTATTGTCATATGTCTAGTGGATTTGTCCATTAACGATTGATTCTGGTTATACAATCATGGATGGGCATGTCCCTGTATATAGTCACATGTCTATTGGATTTGTCCATTAATTATTTATTCTGTTAATAAGCATGGAGTTGGCCTGTCCCTGTATATAGTCGCATGTCTAGAGGATTTATCTATTGATTAAAGGTTATGTTAATACGATCATGGCGTGGGCATGTCCATCAATACAATCATATGTCTAGAAGATTTTTTTCCATTAATTATCGATTCTATTAATAAGATCATAGAGTGGGCATGTAATTATTAATTATGGTTATACAATCATGGAGTGGGCCTGTCCCTGAATATAGTCATATGTTTAGTTGATTTGTTCATCAATTATTGATTTTGTTTCTCCAATCATGGAGTGGGCATGACCCTGTATATAATCTAATGTCTAGTGGATTGGTCCAATAATTATTGATTCTGTTAGAAAAATCATGGAATTGGCATATCCCTGTATAGAGTTATATGTCTAGTGGATTTGTCGATTAATTATGGATTATGTTTATACTATCATGCAGTGGGCATGTCCCTGTTTTTAGTCATATGTCAAGTGGATTTTTCCATTAAATATGGATTATGTTAATAAGATCATGGAGTGGCTATTTCCTTGCATATAGTCAGAAGTCTAGTTGATTTATCCAATAATTATTGATTCTGTTAAAACAATTATAGAGTGGGCATGTCCCTGTATATAGTTATAGGTCAAGTGGATTTGTCCATAAATTTTAAAGCCGTTAATAAAATCATGATATGAGCATGTCCCTGTATATAGTTATATGACAAGTTGATTAGTCCATCAATGGATTCCGTTAATAAGATCGTGGAATTGGCATATCCCTGAACATAAGCATATGGCTATTTAATTTGTACTTTTAGAGTGGAGGTTTTTAGTAAGATGAATCATGGAATGAGAATGTGCTTTTATGTCTTGTGGGTTTTTAACTCTGATTATGAATGATTTTGATACAGTCATGGACAGGAATTGAATTGAAATATTATATGTCGTTTGGATTTGTTTATAGATTATAACTAGGTAAATATGATCCCGAACTGATAAGGTTCTTAGAGACATAGGCCCCTTTGTCTAGTGTATTATTCCATTTATTATTAAAGCTGTCAATAAGGTCATGAAATGTTTCTCTAGTCAAACTGTGTTATAAACGACTGTATTAGACAAGTATTATTTTAACACATCATGCTGAAAGTGACTGAATTTATTCCATAACTACTGCTTTGGATATTGAACACTGCGATTCCTGATTTACGTATAGTAACGGTATTTTAACAATACGTTAAAAGGTATCCAGAATGCCATAACAAACAGAAGTAATTTTTGTTTGTGCCATCTGCACAGTAAGCTTAAGAAATTTCCATCACTAGCTATGTGCTTTTGTAAGGCTTGGATTCGTTTTTTTTAAGATATATGTATCTTAAGTTCTAAGTTTCTCTAGATAATTCATTCGTTTCATGTCGTTATGTTATGTATGCAATCGCTGATGAATAAAGTTTGTTTAAACTTACAGACTAGCCTATGCCTAGCAATACTTAAAGATTAACGGGGGTCCAGTGTGCATGAGCTTCAACAGACTAGCTCTTTAACCGACAAGCTTACAGGGCTTACACTCATATTTGCCCGACGCCAATGAGTGTTTTTCAGCAGGCGCCATTATATAAACATATCCCTTCCCCATTTAAAAAAATGATAAAGAGAAAGTGACATCAATGTGAAATATTAAATGCAGATATTGGGATGTGCCGAAAAAACAACAACAATAGTGTGCTAAATTGACCTTAACTATTATCTTAATTGCTTCTCTACAGAGAAACTTTGCAAATTACTAATGCTGCTGTCATTATTTTGTTCATATTTGTATATATCTTCTTTCCTGGAAGCGGGCAATTATAAGACTGTTTTATCTGTGGCGATATAATGTAATTGAAAACAGTTCAGATGATGTTTCATTTGTGTAAAATTAATGTGGTTGAGAGATATTTAAACAAATTGCTACATATCAATTACGTCTGTGATTTAAAACATAAAAATAATGTACTATACTGTATAAGATGAAAGGTGTTCCTTATAATTTGTATTTCATTTTTAAAGTTTAATGTATAGAGCGGGAATATGTTCGAGTCATACCTTAAATTTGCACAATTATGATGTGTCGAGCGGGAATATGTTCGAGTCATACCGTACATTTGCACAATTATGATGTGTCGAGCGGAAATATGTTCGAGTCATACCGTACCTTTGCACAATTATGATGTGTCGAGCGGGAATATGTTCGAGTCATACCGTACCTTTGCACAATTATGATGTGTCGAGCGGGAATATGTTCGAGTCATACCTTACATTCTCATAATTATGATGTATTGAGCGGGACTATGTTCGAGTTATACCGTAAACTCGAACAATTATGATGGGTCGAGCGGGAATATGTTCGAGTCATACCGTAAATTCGAACAATTCTTTGGTGTGTAGCGGGAATGTGATCGCGTCCTACCGTAAATTCGCACAATTCTGATGTGTGTAGCGGGAATATGATCGCGTCATACCGTAAATTCGCACAATTATGACGTGTAGAGCGGGAATATGTTCGAGTCATACCGTAAATTCGAACAATTATGATGTGTAGAGCGGGAATATGTTCGAGTCATACCGTAAATTCGCACAATTATGATGTGTAGAAAGGGAATATGTTCAAGATATACCGTAAATTCGCACAATTATGATGTGTAGAGCGGGAATATGTTTGAGTCATACCGTTAATTCCCACAATCCTGATGTGTACAGCGGCAATATGTTTGAGTCATACCGTTAATTCCCACAATCCTGATGTGTCGAGCGGGAATATGTTCGAGTCATACCGTTAATTCCCACAATCCTGATGTGTAGAGCGGGAATATGTTTGAGTCATACCGTTAATTCCCACAATCCTGATGTGTAGAGGGGGAATATGTTTGAGTCATACCGTTAATTCCCACAATCCTGATGTGTCGAGCGGGAATATGTTCGAGTCATACCGTTATTCGCACAATTCTTGAAATACTGAATATTTGATGTATTCAATTTTCTTTTACAATTCCACTTACCTCATGAACTCAAAAACAAAAAGATCATGCATATATTAACAATAATATGAATCGATTATATTTATCATAATTGTCAGCTAGCAATACCTTTCTTGGTTATATTAATGGGGCATGGGGTCACCAGATATCAACAGGTATCGCCATTGGCTTTATAAAATAAAACACATGTTTGAACATTGGCTCTCGTAACAAAATGTTTCAGTTAGGATGCACAACGCTAGGTCCCACAATTGACTGAAAAATTTGTAATACGTACACACACCACAACCGAAACACACATGTATAAAACTGGACGAATCAATATCCTCGTTAGAATGTTTTGTTTTTATTTGCAGGAACAAACTTATTTCCCTTAGATCGGGAACGAAATGTGTCCACATGGGTAGCGAAAGTTACTGATATAATTTCATAATTGTTTTATGTCATTTTTTTTCTGTAAATGTCAGCACTAAATTAGATGATGTTTGTAAAGTGTGAAACCAGGATATCACCATTTATTTAAAATAACTATAGATTTACACTAACGTTCACATTCACTTTGTTACTAAATGTCGCATTGTTATATTAACCAATAAAAATATGTTGTTTATTTCAGGTCAAAATCCGTGACTAAAAATGAGCTGGCCAGGGTATGTACTCGTGCGGTTTAACTTCCTTTTTTATTTGTATTGTAAAAACAAACACTCAAGGACAAATGTAATACTGATTACACTTATGGTCAATTTTATTGCGAAAACAATCGATGGAATTATATTTTATATCAATTGTGTTGTTTCAAGTATGATTTCCTCAGCAAGTGAGATTTTGCAAACAACAACATGGTTTCGTTTACACTTATATCGTTTAAAATATCAGAGTTTAAACATGCTCGGACCACATAGTAAAGCATGCTTGGAACACATAGTAAAATATTTTTGGAACACGAGAAAAACCTGTTTGGAACACGTAGTAAATAATGCTTAAATTACGTAGTAAAACATGCTTGGATTACGTAGTAAAACATGCTTGGAACACGTAGTAAAACATGCTTGGATTACGTAGTAAAACATTCTTGGAACACGTAGTAGAACATGCTTGGAACACGTAGTAAAACATGCTTTGAACACGTACTTAAACATGCTTGGAACACGTAGTAAAACATGCTTGGAACACGTAGTAAAACATGCTTGGAACACGTAGTAAAACATGCTTTGAGCACATAGTAAAACATGCTTGGCTCACATTGTAAAACATGCTTGGAACACATAGTAAAATATTCTTGGAACACGAGAAAAACATGCTTGGAACACGTAGTAAATCATGCTTGGATTATGTAGTAAAACATGCTTGGAACACGTAGTAGAACATGCTTGGAACACGTAGTAGAACATGCTTGGAACACGTAGTAAAACATGCTTGGAACACGTAGTAGAACATGCTTGGAACACGTAGCAGAACATGCTTGGAACACATAGTAGAACATGCTTGGAACACGTAGTAAAACATGTTTACAACACGTAGTAGAACATGCTTGGAACACGTAGTAAAACATGCTTGGAACACATAGTAAAACATGCTTGGAAAACATAGTAAAACATGCTTAGAACACGTAGTAAAACATGCTTGGAACACGTAGTAAAACATGCTTTGAACACGTTGTAAAGAATGCTTGGAACACGTAGTAAAACATGCTTGGAACACGTAGTAAAACATGCTTGGAACACGTAGTAAAACATGCTTGGAACACGTAGTAAAACATGCTTTGAACACGTAGTAAAACATGCTTTGAACACGTAGAAAAACATGCTTTGAACACGTAGTAAAACATGCTTTGAACACGTAGTAAAACATGCTTTGAACACGTATTAAAACATGCTTTGAACACGTAGTAGAACATGCTTGGAACACATAGTAAATCATGCTTTGAACACGTAGAAGAACATGCTTGGAACACATAGTAAATCATGCATAGAACACGTAGTAAAACATGCTTGGAACCCGTAGTAAAACATTTATGGAACACGTAGTAAAACATGCTTGGAACACGTAGTAAAACATGCTTTGAACACATAGTAAAACATGCTTGGCTCACATTGTAAAACATGCTTGGAACACATGGTAAAATATTCTTGGAACACAAAAAAACATGCTTGGAACACGTAGTAAATCATGCTTGGATTATTTAGTAAAACATGATTCGAACACGTAGTAGAACTTGCTTGGAACACGTAGTAAAACATGCTTTGAACACGTAGTAAAACATGCTTGGAACACGTAGTAAAACATGCTTTGAACACGTAGTAGAACATGCTTGGAACACATAGTAAATCATGCATAGAACACGTAGTAAAACATGCTTGGAACCCGTAGTAAAACATTTATGGAACACGTAGTAAAACATGCTTGGAACACGTAGTAAACATGCTTTGAACACATAGTAAAACATGCTTGGCTCACATTGTAAAACTTGCTTGGAACACATAGTAAAATATTCTTGGAACACAAAAAAAACATGCTTGGAACACGTAGTAAATCATGCTTGGATTATTTAGTAAAACATGATTCGAACACGTAGTAGAACTTGCTTGGAACACGTAGTAAAACATGCTTGTCACACGTAGTAAAACATGCTTGGAACACGTAGTAAAACATGCTTGGAACACGTAGTTAAACCTGCTTGGAACACGTAGTAAACCATTCTTGAAACATATAGTAAAACATGATTGGTACGCATAGTAAAACATGCTTGGTAAACGTAGTAAACCATGCTTGGAACACGTAGTAAAACATTCTTGAAACACATAGTAAAACATGTTTGGTACACGTAGTAAAACATGCTTGGTACACTTAGTAAAACATGCTTGGAACACATAGTAAAACATGCTTGGAACACATAGTAAAAAATGCTTGGAACACATAGTAAAACATGCTTGGTACACTTAGTAAAACATGCTTGGTACACTTAGTAAAACATGCTTGGTACACTTAGTAAAACATGCTTGGAACACATAGTAAAACATGCTTGGAACACATAGTAAAACATGCTTGGTACACTTAGTAAAACATGCTTGGAACACTTAGTAAAACATGCTTGGAACACATAGTAAAACATGCTTGGTACACTTAGTAAAACATGCTTGGTACACTTAGTAAAACATGCTTGGAACACATAGTAAAACATGCTTGGAACACATAGTAAAACATGCTTGGTACACTTAGTAAAACATGCTTGGTTCACTTAGTAAAACGTGCTTGTAACACGCAGTAAAACTTGGATTATGTAGTAAAACATGATTGGAACACGTAGTAGAACTTGCTTGGAACGCGTAGTAAAACATGCTTTGAACACGTAGTAAAACATTCTTAGTACACATAGTAAAACATGCTTGGTAAACGTAGTAGACCATGCTTGGAACACGTAGTAAAACATTCTTGAAACACATAGTAAAACATTCTTGGTACACGTAGTAAAACATGCTTGGTAAACGTAGTAAACCATGCTTGGAACACGTAGTAAAACATTCTTGAAACACATAGTAAAACATTCTTGGTACACGTAGTAAAACATGCTTGGTAAACGTAGTAAACCATGCTTGGAACACGTAGTAAAACATTCTTGAAACACATAGTAAAACATGCTTGGAACACTTAGTAAAACGTGCTTGGAACACGTAGTAAATTATGCTTTCACCACGTAGTAAAACATTCTTTTAACACGTAGTTAAACCTGCTTGGAACACGTAGTAATACATTGTTGAAACACATAGTAAAACATGCTTGGTACACATAGTAAAACATGCTTGGTTCACGTATTAAAGCATGCTTGGTACACGTAGTAATACATTCTTGAAACAGATAGTAAAACATGCTTGGTACACATAGTAAAACATGCTTGGTACACGTAGTAAAACATACTTGGTACACGTTGTAAAAAATTCTTGAAACACGTATTAAAACATTCTTGAAACACATAGTAAAACATACTTGGTACACGTTATAAAAAATCTTGAAACACGTATTAAAACATTCTTGAAACACATAGTAAAACATGCTTGGTACACGTAGTAAAACATGTTTGGTACACGTAGTAAAACATGCTTGGTACACGCAGTAAAACATGCTTGGAACAAGTAGTAAAACATGCTTTGCACACGTAGTAAAACATGATTAGAACACGTAGTAAAACATGCTTGGAACACGTAGTAATACATTCTTGAAACACATAGTAAAACATGCTTGGTTCACGTAGTAAAACATTCTTGAAACACATAGTAAAACATGCCTGGTACACATAGTAAAACATGCTTGGTTCACGTATTAAAGAATGCTTTGTACACGTAGTAATACATTCTTGAAACACATAGTAAAACATGCTTGGTACACATAGTAAAACATGCTTGGTACACGTAGTAAAACATGCTTGGTACACGTAGTAAAACATGTTTGGTACACGTAGTAAAACATGCTTGGAACAAGTAGTAAAACATGCTTGGAACAAGTAGTAAAACATGCTTTGCACACGTAGTAAAACATGCTTAGAACAAGTAGTAAAACATGCTTGGAACACGTTGTAAAACATTCTTGAAACACGTATTAAAACATTCTTGAAGGCACACGTAGTAAAACATGCTTGGTACACGTAGTAAAACATGCTTGGAAAACGTAGTAAAACATGCTTGGAAAACGTAGTAAAACATGCTTTGTACACGTAGTAAAACATGCTTGGAATACGTAGTAAAACAGGCTTGGAAAACGTAGTAAAAATGCTTTGTACACGTAGTAAAACATGCTTGGAACACATAGTAAAACATGCTTGGAACACGTAGTAAAATATGCTTGGTACACGTAGTAAAACATGCTTGGTACACGTAGTAAAACATGCTTGGAACACGTAGTAAAACATGCTTGGAACACGTAGTAAAACATGCTTGGAACACGTAGTAAAACATGCTTTGTACACGTAGTAACACATGCTTGGAACACGTAGTAAAACAGGCTTGGAAAACGTAGTAAAACTTGCTTTGTACACATAGTAAAACATCCTTGGAACACATAGTAAAACATGCTTGGAACACGTAGTAAAATATGCTTGGTACACGAAGTAAAACATGCTTGGTACACGTAGTAAAACATGCTTGGAACACGTAGTAAAACATGTTTGGAACACGTAGTAAATCATACTTGGAAAACGTAGTAAAACATTCTTTAAACACGTAGTTCAACCTCCTTTAAACACGTAGTAAATCATTCTTGAAACACGTAGAAAAACATGCTTGGCACACGTAGTAAAACATGCTTGGAAAACGTAGAAAAAACATGCTTTGTACACGTAGTAAAACATGCTTTGTACACGTAGGAAAACATGCTTGGAACACATAGTAAAACATTCTTGAAACACATAGTAAAACATGCTTGGTACACGTTGTAAAACATGCTTGAAACACATAATAAAACTGGAACAGGAGTGTATTAATAATTTAAACTAGTTAATACGACCAAACCACATGCCTGTTTTAACAGCTATACTTAGTAATACAAACTTTTTTTTAATGTCAATGATGACCGGATTTGAACGTATCCTGCAAAGTAAAGAAAAAAAGCCGGAGAGCGAACCTACTACCTTTAGCCTCATTAAAAAAAAAACATATGATAAAGTTTGTTCATTTGTTAATAACTCAAGGGTAAAACCCTTGCCTTAAAAGTATGATGAAAAAAGACAAAGAGGAAGAACACATAATAAGCAGCAATTACATAATCGACAGTCTATTTTACAGCCATTGTTGATCATTGTGATAATTGTCTTGTTAGCCACGTTCAAGTTTTTATCAATAAGTTTTGCATTGCATTTAGCATTCTATCCGATATCACTGATTTTAACATTATGTAAACATGTTTGGATAAGAAAAATGAAATCATTGCATCCCCATCTCTAAAGTTCATAAGAACAACTATATTGAATTCAGCATTTTCAGAACGCTTGAATGATGCGCGCGTTTCAAACTGAAGGGATTTAACAGTCGACTTATTTTGCCATTTACATGTATCACACCGGTTCATCATGTCCACATTTCATGCCTTATTATTTTTCCTTCTTTCAGGGAGTTTGGAGGACCTGGAAGGTATTTAAGTTGTTTTTTATTCTAAAATGAATACGTTAAATGTATCGTCATTATTGTTAGTTTATCGCTGGTAAACACGTACTTCTGCACATACTTGTTTCGAAAACAATGTGCGGGTTAAATATTGATAATCGACAGTCTATTTTACAGCCATTGTTGATCATTGTGATAATTGTCTTGTTAGCCACGTTCAAGTTTTTATCAATAAGTTTCGCATTTAGCATTCTATCCGATATCACTGATTTTAACATTATGCAAACATGTTTGGATAAGTAAAATGAAATCATTGCATCCCCATCTATAAAGTTCATAAGAACAACTATATTGAATTCAACATTTTTAGAACGCTTGAATGATGCGCGCGTTTCAAACTGAAGGGATTTAACAGTCGGCTTATTTTGCCATTTACATGTATCACACCGGTTCATCATGTCCACATTTCTTGTTAAACTAGTTTTTCTTCTTTCAGGGAGTTTGGATGACCTGGAAGGTATTTAAGTTGTTTTTTATTCTAAAATGAATACGTTAAATATATCGTCATTATTGTTAGTTTATCGTTGGTGAACATGTACTTCTGCACATACATGTTTCGAAAACAATGTGCGGGTTAAACATTGATTTCGATTATATGTCTGATACATCTTCGTCCGTCCAGGTAGCTTCAATCACGGCGCGATTTCTTAACGAGTTAAATCTTTTATGTGCGATAATTAATATAAAATGTAAAAATAAAGTAAATGTACTCAATTGATGCAATTCATTAAGTTGAAAATGGTTTTAGGAAATTGTATATGACCTTTAAAAGTTATTAGAAAGTGATTTGTAAACCTTTTAGAGATGCTGATTGGTTTAATGACTGTTTAAAATTAAGGCAATTAGATTAATGAAGATACACCATGGTGAACATGTGCTTCTGCAAATACTTAATAATAACAAAGAACGTGTACACAAGTTAAAAAAGGATTTTTGAAATTGTATATTCATGCTAAAGGTTATTACAGAGTGATTTTTTATACTTTTTAGAGATGTTGATCGGTTGTATGACTGTTTGGAATTTAGGTTATTCGATTATTGAGTAAACTGTATATATATCTATTTATAGATATCACCAGATAGTCACCACAAAGTCCACATATTGTTCTTGTTTGTGTACACATAATCCTGAATGATTGAACGAATGACAATCGACTTGTATGACAATTGATAATGGTTTAGCATCTCTCCACAGGGATCGTGCACATACTTGTTTCAACAGCGATAGTTTTATACAAACAGGTTGAACATTGATTTAGATAAGTTGTATGATTCATCTTTGTCCGTGCCGGAAGATTAAATCGTCAGGACATTCATAAGCATATAAATTTATTAGAATGCGTTAAATTATATAAAAGTTCAAAATAAAGTAGGAATACTTAGTTGTAACAATTCATTTTCTTGACGAAAGATTAAGAAAACTATTGTAGTTTATATTATATTGTCAGCTAAGCAACCGATATTGTATAAGAACATTCGTCAGATAGGTACATGTTTTTACAATAGTTTTCAATGCAAAACATCTATCCAAGGTCTGTGAGTGGTTTAAGTTAATGTCAGAGCAGTCAATACAAAAATGTCATACATATCCATATTTATCTCCGACTGCTTTTTTTATATGCCTAGATATACCCTTAGAAAATGGATATACATTTATACTTATATAACACATATATCTTAAACCAAGAGAACGGTATGTCGTTGTGCGCTGTACACAATATCATTTGATAGAACAATCTTTCAATTTAAACACTTTTCTTCAGTCAATTTGAATATAGAAACTGCGAAATTATAAACGGCTGATATTTCAATGCAGCTATGCATGATCTTATTATTTTTGATGAAAATACAAGCAGGTTATATCCAAAAACGGAGAGTTACATTCACCTTTATTTCTTTAACTTAGATAAACCAGTTAACCAAATCATTGTATACATTTTGTCATTTTTTAAATAAGCAAGTTTTAACTCAAAGGCCGGGCAAAGACCAGTCATCAAGACGTTTTGGAATATTTCAGTTCCGGGAGATCGCACGAATATACTGAAGTTGATAGAAAGGACCACACCAAACCTGTGTATCAATCCCTCCAAACATATCGCGATACGACAAGTAAACAACTGTCAAACCCTAAAACAGCAGATAGAGTGAGTATTTGACAATGCATTAATTTTTATCCATCGACATTAACAAAGGTGCAATGGTGTTTCATGTCAAGTTGGTTTGTTGTTCTTGTACGGTCAGTGCCTTTCGTCCGGTGTCTTCTTGGACTCTACCTCCTGCCTTTAACAGGGTTTCATATTGAATTATTTACTGTATGGCTTATTCTTGAAGATTGTATAGTATTGACCATATCTAAAATGTTTTAGTTAAAACATGGGGTATATGCATTCCCTGGTTCGCTGGAAATCTATATAAGTCTGTGTCTTGAATTCCAGACAAAGGAATTTAGTTTATTGGATGTATCACATGGTCAAAATGACAAAAATCCATGATGTTATCCAGCTACAAAGCCAATTCGCGCTTTAATCTAGATTTCGACGGTAATATAGTTATGTTATCAATAACAGCATCCGGATTAAGTTTGCAAAACCGGAATTTTTGCAAACTTTATTACAAATAAGAGATATTTTTTATTCCTGATATTTGAGTTATAATTATGATATTTTGGCAATTAAAGACAACTTTTCCTATACACTAACTACATGACAAATAATGAATTCATTAAAAATGAAAAACCGATAGATTCATTAAAGGCATTTGTATGCGAATTCTTTCCCATTGGATGATTCCCACATTTAAAATGGGAAAATTATGAACATTGGAAAATTCCAATTTGAAAATTTGGTGTATAGGAAAATTCAAATTGGAAAAAAAGTTTAGTTCTAAAATGGGAATTTTCCAATTGGAAGGACTGGTAAGATTTTGTAATAGGAAAATGTAGAAAATGGGAATAATAAAATATATTATCATAAAACATCACCAAAATGACACTTCTTACATGTTCTTACCTGTCAACTGTCGACCTATACATATTCCTCATCGCTGTTATACTAAACAACGGTTAGTATGACGTCTAACCATCGCACTGCTTAATTAACTCTGTTTCAGATAGTACAACTTTTTTTACCCGATTGAGAAAAAGACAAACAAAATTAAAAAAAAAAAACTTTTTTCAATGTCCCAAAAACGCTGTCGTTAAGTTTGATTACATACATCGTGTCAATTATACGAGTGTTGGCAAGGTTAAAGACAACTTAATTTTTGTCAAGAATTAATTAAGTTCTTTACAAATGTGAAGATGTGTTTTATGCTCGTTTTTTCTTGCCTTTTAGAAAGTAGCCGGGGTCGGATAAATTTTGGTCTTCTGCTTTAGTCCCGAGTATCCTATAAAAACCGTTGATAAATATGTTACGTACAGATCAGTTTCAGCCACATTTTTATTAAAGACCACATGATTTTTTTTATATGTTAACACAAATTATAATGGACTATTGAAGGAACGACTCGATATGCTGTCATTAGTTCATGCACATCGTGCTATATAAAATTATTTTCGTTTACCAGAGTAATGATGCTTTACGTTCAACATTTGATTTATCATTATCAAACCTCTTGTAAATAAGAATGCATGAATATGGTGATGATAACTCAATAGTTTAGAAAATAAAGCATATTGATAATTTTGAAAAATAGAAGCCAACAAGGAGAGTACTGCCATGACTGATGAGATGCAATGAGAAGCAGTGTTCAAGGCCGCAAATGTTATGTATGTTATATCAGTGAACATATTAACAGGCAATTAAGATATTACATTCAAACAGGGAAAGTAATATGAAAACCTGTTGCTGCCATAGCTAAATAAAGTAAATGCCACTGGGTATATAAACAGACAATTAAGATATCACATTTCAACCAAAGAAAAAAATATAAAAACATGTCGCTGTCATAGCTTTAGTAATGCACCAGTCAATGGTAACCAGGCCCCCCCTCCCGGTCCGGGGGTATACCGGGAATAGCCGTGAAAATGGGTGTGTTTTACCTTCCAGGTCGATCGACAGTGCCGGGTGAATGCGGTGGTTCTGTGTTCGCGCTATTTAGGGGGATTGGCCTTACCTATGGTCTCTTGGGTGTGGGGGCATTTTATTAGCAGCTCGTTACTGCAGAGTGGGGATCTTACCCGGGCTTGACTTGACCGAAAGTCAAAGACCCCGCTTCTTCCCTTACCTGGGGCGGGGGACGTAGTTACAACTGACTGGTTCAAGGAATTTGGTCGAAACACTAGCGGATTTAGCCCCCGGCGTGCGCCATCTCTAAAATAATCAAAGTTTACTGCTTTCATCCATATCGGAAAACAAAGGTTATAAAAAAAAACCTCTCATAATGCACCATTTTCGACTACAAATTGTCAACATTTCCATGAGGGAGTAACCCTTAATCTCCAAACAAACAGTTCATGCAACATACTTTCGGTTCTGAGGGAGGAGCACATGTCAAAAGTTGCGTCCCTAAGTTACGACACCTCTAACATCGATTCCTGGAGCCGCCCCTGTAAAGTGCCATGTTTCCGCAAGCTCGGAGAGAATTTGGAACATAATTCGTAAATTTAAATAGAGTGTTTAATTAATAGTATTTTACACTAACTACATGACAAATAATGAATTCATTAAAAATGAAGAACCGATAGATTCATTAAAGGCATTTGTATGCGAATCCTTTCCCATTGGATGATTCCCACATTCAAAATGGGAAAATTGTGAACATTGGAAAATTCCAATTTGAAAATTTGGTGTATAGGAAAAATCAAATTGGAAAAAAAGTTTAGTTTTAAAATGGGAATTTTCCAATTGGAAGGACTGGTAAGATTTTGTAATAGGAACATGTAGAAAATGGGAATAATAAAATATATTATCATAAAACATCAGCAAAATGACACCATTCTGAGGGAGGAGCACATGTCAAAAGTTGCGTCTCTAAGTTACGACACCTCTAACATCAATTCCTGGATCCGCCCCTGTAAAGTGCCATGTTTCCACAAGCTTGGAAATTTTATAAAACGCTACTGTCTCTGTTGGGAATAATCCAAGATGACACTTGACTTCTACTAGTACAAGTTACCTGCATACACGTGCACTATTTATCACGTTAGTGCTAAAAGAATCAACAAGAAAAACAAGTTTAACAAGATTAATACCCTGCGTACTGTTAAGATTCAGCATTCTCAAACAACTGTTGAATAAGATTTTAAGCTATTTTTTATTTGTTTAAAGATGTTGAAAACCAAAATGATATTCTTATATAATCAACCTGAGGCTACACAAAATATTCGTGGTAGGGATCAAACCCACAACCTTTAAGGTGGAAGACAGACACAAGTACATGCATGTCATATTTCTGAGAGGCTTTGCAGAGGATTTTGGTTTAAATTCTAGGGGATTTAGGTCGAATCTTACTTAGAACATTTTCTTTTTTTTAATAAGTAAATTATTGTAGCTCTGCCCATAGTATTATACGTTTCATTATATTTTATAAGGTTGGATTTCCAGGGCAGTTTGCCTACCCCCTGGAAAAGATTGTGTATACACAAATCAGACTTACATTCTCACTTGTTTCAAATGAACATTATTATGTATTAACCATTTTTAACATTCACATTAAGCAAGTCACCATGATTTGCATTTATATTTAAACTCAATATATCAATAATTTTGCTATGTGTTACATCAGACAGACCTTATATTTCATTTGTACTAAAATTAAACAAGTAATGATTAAAAGATAGCACAATTTGTAAAAAAATAAAAAAAATCAAGAGAAAAATAAATACTTGTATTACTTAATAAATTGCTTAAACATACAATTCTTCAACATAATTGAATCCTTTATGAAATTCAAAAAGCCATTGCATTATTCTTCATATTGACAAACAAGAAAAACAGTTCATGTTCATGTATGCAAAGAAGGTGAAAAAGCCCTGCTAGGTGTTCCATCAGTACTTATACTAAACTGGAACCTCAGATCAACCCATAAAGAAATAAAGCTGGAATGTTGGACCAGTTTCAAAACATAGGCCGCACTTTTTTATCCTTCTCCTTCAAAATGATGGAAATTCCTCAATCAAACTTCTGCAATGACTTCATTTATTCCCTTAGTTAAATACGGTCAGTGTTAGCAGTTTAGAAGTTGGTCATGTGTGATATCCTTTTACTGTAATGAATGTCCAACATAGCTATGGTTTGTCATGTAATGTAGCTGACATCCTGCTCAGAATATTTTTCAAGTGTGTGGCCAGTCATACTTTCTCCCCATTTTAATCTGAAAATAATCCAAAGTCATTGTCATTTTATGGAGCAATAAGTATTACTTTTATGTTAAAAGTTTTATCTTGTGACCCGGTATTGTTTCTATATCTGATCACAGAGTGGTGCCTTTTGATTAATGATATGTTAAATAAATGACCGAGTAACTAGTATACGCAAAGCTATTGTTTTTTTGAAATTTGTTATTAGTTGTTTGTGTATGTTTCGTACATATTCTTGCTTTTCTCATGAAATTATTGAAGCCGTTTCATATAATAACAACATAATAAGGGCCAAAAGGCCTCCACAATACACATTAGCATATATACATTAGCCAGATGTAACCGCTTTCGTAACGCCACTTCGTTACTTAATGACTTCCAAAACGCCAGAAACGTAAGAGTTTCAACGCAAACCATCAGAAATCGTTTGCATAGTGCTGGCTTGATGGCGCGACGACCGGCAATTCGCATCCCATTGACCCGATACCACATCCAGGACCGTTTGGAATGGGCACGTCAACACGTTGGATGGCCGTTAAACGAATGGACCACAGTGCTTTTTAAAGACGAGTCAAAGTTTTGTATTGACTTTACAGATCGACGTTCCAGAGTGTGGAGGGGACGTAATAAACGTGTTGCTCAAGTTTATGTCGCCGAACATGACCGTTATGGCAAGGGCTCAGTCATGGTATCGGCCGGAATCAGCATGCACGGGAAAACAGTCTTACATGTAATTGAAAACGGTACGTTGACG
Organism: Mya arenaria; assembly: GCF_026914265.1. Classification (NCBI taxonomy): domain Eukaryota; kingdom Metazoa; phylum Mollusca; class Bivalvia; order Myida; family Myidae; genus Mya; species Mya arenaria. Next base: position 18,572,561 of record NC_069137.1, read on the forward strand.
GCTGATCGTTATTGTAACGAGATCCTGGACGTTTATGTTCGACCGTATGCATGTTCAATTGGTCCTGATTTCATTCTCATTAATGATAATGCGCGCCCACACAGAGCAAACATCACAAACCAATTTGGAAAATGCTACCATCGAGAGAATGGACTGGCCAGCTCGTTCCCCCGACATGAACCCGATCGAGCATGCCTGGGACATTCTTCAGAAAGCTGTTTCTGCTCGTCCGGCCCAGCCAACAACGGTTCCTCAGCTCAGAACAGCGCTACAAAAGGAATGGGACAGACTCTCTCAGCAACAGCTCCGGAGGCTTATCAGCAACATGCGGAGGCGATGTCAAGCTTTTATTGACGCTCGTGGACATCACACACGCTACTAACATCATCTAAGAAAAGTTCAAAGATATTCTGTTGACTTTCCAAATTTGTTGACAACCTGATATACGCCTGCTTTTGACCCCTATCATGTTTAGGAGTCCGTTACGCTTGAACGAAATTGGTTTGATACTGATATCGTATGACATTTGAAACCTGAAACAATGCCATTTGATATCATTTAGTGTTGATATATCGTTTTGTTGAAATACGTATGTACTTTACATTAAAAAACATGATCCCTATCAAATTTTGAGCAGTATAGATAACATGAAATACCAAGTCGTGAAGATTGCAATGTCGGTGACACGTTACCAATACGATACATTCCGTTTAATTGATATTGCGTATACAAAAATATTTGTTGATTTATTGTTTAATAAATGACAAATAATTCATTATCATACTTCTTTATTGAAACGATATAAAAAAATCAAAACAAAATGTCAGCACATGTATGCATTCGGAATATAAGGACGGATTGTTCGGTAACGGGTTGAGTAAGCAAAGCGGCAATCATCGGCGAATCTTATGTGATAGACATTTTCGAATGATTTTCAGGTTTTGTTAACCATCAATTATATACACACTGTATCGCCCTAATAAAACGCTCATTTTCTGACATCGATGTGTGTTGCATACGCTTGCTCATTTTCATTTTTTAACGAGCGCTTGTTGTGATCCATTGTCACCTCAAGCCGATGCCCGAGTGCATTCGTTGTATAGTGTGAAAATTAATGACATGATCGAGTTCGAAATAAGAATTCATAAATAGCTGTGAATATCAAATTTGGACAGTATTTTTTTACTTCGGAATAGCGACTATTTCGGACTAGCGATTTCGGATTAAACATTTAGTTAAACAAAGAATGAGTAAAATCGGGACCGAAAAATAATTTAGAAATAGCGGTGTTCAACTGTACTTACAATACTACTATCAAGAATACTTGTACTACTACTACTTTTACTACTACTACTACTACTTCTACTACTACTACTACTGCTACTGCTACTGCTGCTGCTGCTGCTGCTGCTGCTGCTGCTGCTGCTGCTGCTGCTGCTACTACTACTACTACTACTACTACTACTACTACTACTACTACTACTACTACTACTACTACTACTGCTACTACTACTACTGCTATAATACTGCTACAACTACTACTACTACTACTACTACTACTACTACTACTACTACTACTACTACTACTACTACTACTACTACTACTACTACTACTACTACTACTACTACTACTACTACTACTACTACTACTACTACTACTACTACTGTTACTACTACTACTACTTCTACTACTACTGCTGCTGCTGCTGCTGCTGCTGCTGCTGCTGCTACTACTACTACTACTACTACTACTACTACTACTACTACTACTACTACTACTACTACTACTACTACTACTACTACTACTACTACTACTACTACTTCTACTACTACTACTACCACTACTGCTATAATACTGCTACTACTACTACTACTACTACTACTACTACTACTACTACTACTACTACTACTACTACTACTACTACTACTACTACTACTACTACTACTACTACTACTACTACTACTACTACTACTACTACTACTACTACTACTACTACTACTACTACTACTACTACTACTACTACTACTACTACTACTACTACTACTACTACTACTACTACTACTACTACTACTACTGCTACTACTGCTACTACTACTACTGCTGCTACTACTACTACTACTACTACTACTACTACTCCTACTACTACTGCTGCTGCTCTTTTACTACTACTACTACTACTACTACTACTACTACTACTACTACTACTACTACTACTACTACTACTACTACTACTACTACTACTACTACTACTACTACTACTACTACTATTACTTCTTCTACTACTACTACTTCAAATACTACTACTTCTACTGCTGCTACTACTACTACTTTTACCTTTTCTAATAATAAAAACAATACGTCATCCGTTATAACATATCATACTGTTATGAATCTAATAAAATAATCACAAGTCTTCTTGTACTGTTGTGCTATAATGAATACATTGTAATTGTATACAAATTCGGGCATCTTACATAAATTTGATTTGTAAAACATATGTTTTGAGGTAAATGGGATCAACGGCAAGCCTTTTTTGCTTGTTAAAGCTGTACTATTAATGAATATGTTATTCTCTTCCAATTTATAAAATTAATACATGTTCGCAACATGAATCCTTTGACAAAAGTGTCAGTCATATAATGAATACATAGAACGAAGTTATGTCGGGTTGACACGAAGCTTTAATTGCTTATACGTCCTTTTGCTTTAAATAAAAGTATCATACGTTATGGCGTTTTAACACACAACATAAGAACGTTATATCACAACACTTGTCTAATCCTCTAATGTCTTTGTTTATTGATTGTTATTGGTTTCAGCTTTCAATTTCTTTATAAATTAATTAGATCGATATTCAAGATTTCAGTTTATATGAGTCTTCTTATCGACAGGCGTAATCAAAATTTGGTAAAATCAATTATTATAATTAAATAGTGCGTTAAGTTGACAAAGTTTTGAGTTCTCGATCGGCTGTATATTTTATATGAAACAAGAAGATATAATAGTCGGGAATATGCGTCGACCTCGATCCTATTGATGTATGTGTTTCTACTTTCAGGAAGACGGAATATATGCACGGTATGTATGTTGGTTTTTCTCAATTTCTATATCGTAAACTATTGTGAACATGTAGAAAATCAGAATCATTGCTACTATTATACCATAACAACTTATTAATCGTAGAGCTAGTGTTAGTATTTCCTTAAATACAAATCTGAATACATCGCAATGTATGTCATGCATTCTAAGTTACCTTTTAATATGTCAGCAGCAATACTAAAAGGCAGGTAAACAACATTATAATCTACTGTTTATTTTTATAAAAATATACAGCAAGCCAACAAGTGTTTACGTCAGTTATATTATTTTGTTTTCTAGAAAAATGCGTGAATGTAGACATAAAATCAAAGTCGGTCAAAATTTTATTGATATTTTTGAATAACTAATGCATCAATTTTAAATACTATTTATGAACACGCTAATCTCTTCTTATTTATAAGAATCCTACATCTGCGCAACATGATTTCTTTGACAAAAGTGCAAATGATACATTAAATACAGAGCAGAAAGATATATTAGTCTTACACGAAACTTAAATTGCTTGTACATCCGTTTGCTTAAAATAAAAGCACCATACGTAATGGCATGTTAACAGACAAAAAACAATATTCAAATATGTATATATGTGAAAGTACGAGGCAATTCCGGACATTTTAACATGGAGTTTATAATGAAATTACCGTTCAAGATGTTTGTAAGTTAGTATTACTGAATTTCAATGCAATCAAATACCACATTAGTAAAAGTAAAGGTTGTGAACGTCTTCAAACACTATTTCTATATATTTCTGGTATCCGTGACAACATACATATGTTCCCCTGACGCAGTGGAATAACACAATTATCGCCAAAACGATATGCATTTGACATGTTGATATGGTGATGAAACATATAATCAGGTATTTTGGAGCAATACTATCGTGAGTAAAAATTGTATAATTATATATAATATTGTATTTTTGATTTAAATATTTGAGATAATCTTGACCTGAGTCAAGTATGCATATTTGCTTTGTTATGTTAACCAAGAATTCTAATTTTACGTTTGATATAATGCATATCAATATTATATCTAATTTATGTTCATGTTCAATTCAGAAGGGTCATATTTAAATCATTGTTCAAATGATTCCATTTGAAATAAGTTTTAACATTAGCGCAAAGCCATTGTTCGTTTGGGTAATAACTGCTTCATAAATTGAATTGTGCATCATAGTGAGCAGACGTATATTTGTGCTCTAGTATGATTTTAAATTTTAATGGAAGTTATATACAAGTGAGAATTCTGATGTTTAGTGGATATATGGATATATTAAATGCTTTTCAAATAACGTAATAATTTATGTGACATTTATAAGGGAATGTGTTTAATTATGAAAACATTTGTAAACAATGGGAACAATAGAGCAGTGGTAATATTGATATTTTCATCATGGTCAATTACATGTAGATAAATAGCTCTTGGCACTAAATCAGTGATATCAGTGATAGTTAATTGAAAGCGGATAAGTTTTTTCAGCACCTGCCTAAAGCTAATACTAATCAAGTTGTATGGTGGACAATTGGAGGTACAACTTCTGAAAACTCAGTAGCGTTCAGTAACATCCAGTAACATCCAGTAACATCCAAGCTATTGCACATATTTAGGTGTTTGATCATGGGTGTTGAACTCGCTACATACAGAGCGCAGATAGGGGTATTCAGCATGCCTGCTATGAAGATGTAATCTGCAAGAGAGAAGTATTGTCCGGTTATAACTGGAACTGATATACATTTGAAAGCAATGGCTATATCCTTTTCTTACAATTTCCATGGTTACAGTTCAAACTGTGAACATTTGTCGTCAAACTTTACATGGTTATGCATTATCTGACGTACAGTTACACTGTGATATACAAGGGACAGTACTTCACCTTACAAGTACATCATCATAAAATGACGTCTATTCCATGTGGTATCCGATGCCAATAAGTATGCTCTCCGGCGGTGAAGAAGAACTTAAACCTGGCCATATTAACGACAGATCCCCGTCAGCAGGAGGAGCAACATCACCAAGATTCTTTCAGGCACCAAGCCCGTATGTGAACCCTGACACGCAGTATATCCTAACCTCGATGGCGGACTATAATAAACAAACGTTCGATGCAATAACGCAAGTACAAAAATTAAATATTTGCTGTTAGATCAGATGTTACAGGTATAAAACTCCGCGAAATCAAGAGCAAAGTTATAATATTGAATCCAAGCAACCTTAAATTGAACACGATGTTAGGGAGGTACAATCCCATGTGAACGCATTACCTAAGTACATGCAGTCTGAACTAGAAACTATCTCTTTTCGACATGATTGCGATAGTACAGATATTCACGATATGAGTAAAAGATTGCACATGATGTAATTACAAACTGAAAATGTATAACATTCGCTAAGAATGTTTGGTATTCCGGATGAGGAGAATGAACTCACAGAACATACAAAAGATAAATATGTAAGTGATATACATAATGTAGTATCTTCAAACTCCGCTTTAAATGATGATGATGATATATTTGAGATTAAACGAATTGGCAAATACACTGCTTCTAAACCGAGAATCGTAGTGATAAAGTTTTGTAATGACCAATGTAAAATGCCAATATTCTCCAACAGGGATCAATTGCGTTCTAAGGGCATTCGGGTATTCAATGACCTTACACGTTTTCGAAGGCAAAAACTGAGCATTTAGGGTATTATAGGCTATTTTAAGAATGGTGTTTTATACCATCGCAAATCTAAACCTAAAGAGTCGCTATCCAGAGATTGTGTATATATCGGGGTACGTCGACGGTTCAGCAGCCTATAGCGTGTGCCCTTTCGACTGCCAGCGATGAGACACAGTCCACACACCACGGAGACCCGACGGAAACTTAACCGGTCGTCTAGGAATTCGGCCGAGGCCCTAGTTTTCATTCACATATTTCGTATTTAGTATGGAATATTGGTGGCAATGTTAAGCTTTTTAAAATATCTGATAGTTTTGCTTATATTACTAGTTTTGACATTTTTGCACTTTTGGAAACGTGGGATAGTGAATCATTATGTTGAAATGAGTTTTCTTGTTATACTCCTTTTGAATGTCATGCAAGGAAATCTGAAAACAAAGGTCGTAATATGGGCGACGTTGTAATAGTTGTTAAAAACACCATTGTGAAATATGTTTCAAGACTTAATAATGATTTTCGAAAAAAAAAATAGTCGTGAACTATTTAATACACCGAAAGACATATTATATCTGACGATGTTTACCCCTCCTGAAAGTTCGCTCGCATATAAAAAAGATAATGTAAATGGATTTTACTGGATGTTATCATTGTACTGTTTACAATATCATTGTTTAGTTAATAAGTGAATAAAACGTGAGCAAAAGTGAGTTAAATCACTCTAGATATTTGTTCGCTCTTCGCTCGCTCCCCTTTTTTTTGCTAAATGCAAAACAAATATTTTTATTATTATTTCGCTCGCTCGCCCCATTATTTTTTGGAAAAATCCGATGAACAAGTTATCAATTTGGTGTGGCCTAATGTAGCAAATATATTCTGCAGCGTTTAGCTCAACATTCTGAACAGTGAGTACTGACTGGTATCACACTGATTTTATACTAACCTTTCGTTGTCCCGACCATCATCAGACTGGCCATCTGAAACCTCTAAAAACATACAGGAAGAAACGTTATACAGTTTGACTGCATTGTGCTCGTTCGTTCTTGTACTGCAACATTGCATCGATACACTAGGATAATTATACTTCACTGGTATGACATTGCCTTGTATGCCAAGTATGCAAATGTTCAAGTGTTGGACCCGCTAACATACCAACGCTTCGCGATGATAGAAACATAGTTTCAATCGCTTTTGCACACCACATACACAACTATGCGCCAGGATACCAACCAAATGCTACACATGTTTATACCATTTGGTGTATTGGCGTGGGTGCACAAAACAGCACACCAATGCATGAGTTAGACAAATACCGATTAATAGTTTTGGCGTTTATTGTAGCGCCATCCTTGACATCACTACTGCGGGGAGGATACGAAAAAGGGATTAATAGTATGGTGCCCTTTTGGGAAGTTGGTGTGCTTTGGTATAGCCAACATGCTTTCGTGTCAGGAGGCAAACTATTGCATTTATCGATTTTGTGCCGTGTGTATGCCGTTCTGACGTGTTTCGTAAGTTGGCGCCCAGCAAATACTCAACAAGCGGGATAAAAATTTCGGACATTTTTTTCGTTGGGCTTTGTTTGCTATTCTGGCGCTATAGCGTGTTTGCGGCACCAGGTGGCAGCAATCAGACAAAGTTCCTGTTTTCTTTCTTTTTGTAGTCATTTCTGTATCTTGTTAAGTATACCCAAATCCTCAAGCATTGTCCAGTATATCCGGTTGTTAACCATTTTATAACTTCAAATAAACAAACTTTGTTTTTAAAACCCTGACACCTGGTTTCGGCTGTAACAATCATGACGGTATTTACTACATTTGACTTTTACTTAGAATGAATAGGTATATAATAGAACTTTTCCACGAAGGAATTAAGAAACCAATTGCATAACATTACTTACGTGCCTAAGCAGTAAGAATTCACGAACATGAATAACAACAGCAGTTTTTCTCTGTCCATTCTGTATCATTGTTGGCTACACCTGAAACATAAGCATACAAAAGAGTTAATAAATTTTAATTGACAAGACTTAGCCCGACCGTCTACATAGCTGGTAGCATTATTATCGTTTGCCACATCTGGAAGTTGTAAGGTATAATTTGAAACCTTTTGTCAACACTAAATCACACCGCCTGGAGTTTTTACCACATCTGGAAGTTTTGAATCATCAATTGACGACAATTTTTCTGATGCTCTGTTTAACTTTAAATAGAGAATCTCAGATGAGTGTTTTGTATCTGCTAAGTTTTAATCGTTTTTAAATGACGAGTTTAATAAATTTGATACAAAATAAACACGAATTTATGATTCTATTTATAACATAACTCATATACGGTCTCTTGTCATTGTGCGAAGTATTTACATTGTGTGTTATCAGGATGCTTCATTCACAGGAAAGAAAATAGCCCGACATAAAAACTTTTTATTAACAATAAAAAAACATAAATTATGTCACCATTAACAACCAATTTTCAAAGGATTTACTTGAAACAACAAAAATACATATTTTAATCAATTTAAATCAAGCAAATCAATAAAAAGAGCAATGTCATAACTGAGTGACGTCATTAGTAATCACGTAAATGTGTACATGTCATTTGGCCGGTGAAATTAAAAAAAACAACAACATAAGTCAGCGTCACAGTCGCTTTCAATAGTGCGAATTCGTTCTGTAGATGGTCCATTACAGCATGGATTTTGATGGATGTGCACAAGGAAATTACCTCCGTGAATTGGAGCACCAAAACTGTTGCAAAATCCACCAGAAAAAGTAAGACTTGATGTGAAATATGTGACAATGTGTAAAACTGAGCATTACTGGCGAATTGCCTAGAATGAGCATTTTGCAAGGAAGTAGACTGGGTATTTTCACAGGAGTGCAGGACGCTGGACATTTCCTTGTGTTGATTTGGATTTATGTGGCTTGTTTATAGATGCAATGTTTTTTTGTGTACCGATCTTTGCATAAAAAATCAGGTTCACAGTAACATTGTTATAATTCATTTTCTGGAAAGGTATTTTCTGGTACTGTGATCATGAAGGTGTTTGTTTGGATTGAGTCCAGTCTTCTTCACCAATCGTTTCATCGTGGAATTGAGTTTGTTGACACCGACATGATTTATTTTGAATCATCGTTTCTAATGTTAGTTTATATGTTTTGACAGCGCGTATGAATACATTTTTCTGTGATGCGGTTTCCTAATTTGCATAGTTATTACACTAGTTATACATGAACATTATTGCATAGGGTTATATCACTCCTGCGCTGTAAGTTATGTTATAAGACATATTAATTTCCAAAACCATTTTTTAATCATACGTCGCTAGTTTACATGATCACAACTGCAACATTACATATAGTGCATTTAAACAAACAATGAACGACATGACGTCATAACAAAACATCGAAAATAGTGGTTTACTTCAGCTATTCGTACTCCAACTAGCTTCTTTGTTTAGGCATTATTCTAAAAAGTTATCCAACTTACATAAAGACAAGTTCGATGAATCATGTTAGCTTTTCTAAATAGTGCAAAAAGTACCATGATAAACTTACTCTGATGAACAGTTAAGACGCCAAAAACACACATGCATCTTATAATATACCGTTTCAAGATATTGTATTAAGAAACATAATGAAAAAAACTTATTGACCATCTGGATCATCCAGCCATTTTGTATTGATACACATTTGTAAAAGAGAGTTCACGTTTCAATTAACATACATTTCCCAAAGGATTTACCTTATAATAACATCTTCAAGCCAGCCTGATAATATCCAACAATTGTTTTTTGTAGCATAAACACTTCCAACCATAGTTTTCTGCTTAAATGCTCAAAAATACTCTATTTCCGAACACGACGCACGACTTTATTTCTCCAGATATAATGACATCAATTTATCAGATAATAAATGTTACAGATTTTAATCAGACTGATAATAATGTATTTCCGAAGGCGAATTACTACTTTAATTATCGAGATCTGACGACGTGAATTTGCCAGAGTATATTTGTTTCAGATTTATAAATCATATACATGTAAGGATCAGTATAGCAGGATAAACTATGGAAAACGAAATCGATTACGCTGTTCTACAATATATATGTGACTAATTACTTGTTGCAAACTATTCTGCAGGAAAGATCATTCAGTAAGGAATTTCATTTTTTTGACGTATTTTGTTCCTTAAAAGCCTGGTTTACGGAATGTCTTGCTAAATAATGACATGTTTACTGCCCTGATGTAAGAGCAGAGTGTCAAATCTTCTGTGTATTGTTTACTGGCCCTTTGGTAACAGACATTAAAGGGAAAGGGAAATAAAGGTTAGGATCAATAAAAGATATCCCGCATTTTTGTTTGAGGCGGGGAGAGCGGGGCGTGGCTTTTTTTCAGAAGCATTTCATTTAAATGCTTGTCTCATAATTCATAACACTCTGTAATATTATAATGAGTCCATAAATGGCTTCATTCGCTTTGGACACAAATAAAACAATTGAATTCTACATATACTGTACATGAACATGCACATGTACTGGTTGACGGTACATTTCCGAACAGGGCACAAAACCCGAACACCGGCTTAAACACGCGTTTGTTTACCGCGATCGATTATTCGACCATCTAGATCAATACAGAGGCTTGCCTTGGTCACAATTGTGAAGTTTCATCTTGTTTTGTTAAGTATTTTTCTAAGAAAATGCCATTTAATGTTTATACCTTAAAGATCAGAATGTAGCACATGGGGGAATGACGTCAGAGGGCGCACACGCATCTTTAGATTTTGCAGTTATGTTGACCTACATTCAAGGTTTTTATAAATCGAAATCACGCTTTACATTTGAATTGCATATTTTGAAAAACATCGGAAACAATAGATAACTTTGCAGCTAAGTGTTTATTTGATATAGCATACTTATTAATTATAATTGTATGACCATGTATTTTCGCTTTGCAAGTGTTCAGTATTTGTGCCCTCCATAGCATTAATTTAAGGGTGATTTACCGTCCATAAAATGAACATAAAATTGATGAGATCGTTAATCTGTACTTTGACGGATGTTGTCACAATAACAAAAGATGTTTCATGAACAATTTATTTCTTAGGACAACAAAAACTCTCCAAGATAATTGTGAAAAATTTAAAAATGTGTTCGGATTTGTGCCCTTAGCCAGTATACATCAAACAGTTCAACACACACAAAAATGTTTTTGCAGCAATAAAATTAAGGTTATCATCGTTCATTAGTTACATTTATACACGGCTGAACTTATTCAGAATAAAGATCCATTTTAAGTGTGAAGTTACATGTATACGCGGCTGAACTTCGTCAGAATAAAGATCTCTTTTTGAGTGTGTAGTTACATTTATACGCTGCTGAACTTCGTCAGAATAAAGATATCTTTTTGAGTGTTTATCCTAATCGCACAGTTATGATAACGCTAAAATTGTTGCGGAATACACGTATCTCGTAAATTTAAACGATCAAACAATGTTATCACAATCCGCATACTTTCTTTAATTTGTAAACTTCACTTTGTTCAAACTAACACTTGAACACGATAACCGCTTCATTCAGATAAGCATACCCTTTTTTTACATGCAGCGTATTACAACTAAGGGGAGAAGTCGCGTTGGAAAACACATTTTATCGAAAGATGTATGAAGTTTAACTGGTTATATGCAAATTTTACCTAACCCATTTAAAACTGGTTTAAAGAACGAAGATCGGAGCAAGTAACTCGCTATTAGATGGATTGGTAGTACGTGTGTTTGTTTTAAACACATACACGTATCTTACGATATCATAAAACCTTCGCACGACATGCACGAATATCAAACAAGGGTTCGGGATATCAAATTAAATAAACTGTCGTAAAGTATATCGATTGTTTTTTTTTTTGTTTGTTTGATATTCATCAGTCAAATAAAAACATATATAAATAGTTCACTCTTTCAAACTGGGTATATATCGTTTTGATATATTACACTATTTTCACATTACACCAACTCTCACTGTAAGACGAAGTCATTGAGCAGAATGCTACAGAACAAGTTTAACGACGTCATTTCCGTGTGGTACAACTCACTATAATTTTGTATTCTTTTTTGCATATGAAATTGCTATGTGACTATTGAATTATGGCGTTTGGTGCTCACTGGGGTAATTCTATTCGGATCATATACTGAAACTAACAATTATTCTTACAATACTTTTTAATGTTTGCGGGATTCATTATAATTTTTAAATTATGCCTATAGGTACTCGTACTTATACATATTGCACTATACACGGATGGCTTACTCCTTTATAAAACATACGCTATATATCGTTTTAAAATCTAGATAACTTACATTCATCAAGTTGATTTATCCAAAGTTTATTACTTTTTAACGATAATCCAATTGAGTTAACTCTACAAATCGCTCATTTTGACATCAAGTGATCCACTATTGATCGCCGGGTTCTACGCGATATTATATCAACCAAGAAAGACAAACAATCAAATAAACTTAAACATTTAAAAGGCGCATACACGAATTTGGTATATATTTAGCCAAACTCGGGTGGGACAAACATACGTTAAGCACTGATTTATGAATACATTTCAATACATACTAAAATATAAACACTTGCTGAACATATTTTAAAATGAACAGTTGACAGTGATGCTTTAATCTTTGCTAATGTATGCTTTATTATGAACATTGAGTTAAGACTATTTCAACGAATATGTGTTCAGATATTGTCCTCATCTTAAATTCCCTTATGTTATATAGAAATTGCAATATGTCATCCAAAGATATATATATATTGACGTGTGAAACACGGCACATATGTACTTTCAAGCAAATAAATGGTATTGTAGACATGAGAGGAGATGGTGAAAACACCTTGGTTTCAAGCAGAATATGCCAATATGCTGTTTAAAACCATTTGAATTATAATGCGTGACTGTGCATTTGTATATTGAAACAATCGTTTGGAGTATATGTGTTATTTATTTGCATAAAAATGCCAGGTTTCAATTGTTTAATCCCAATACTGTTCCTTTAACCGTAAAACTCTTCCGCTTAGGTTATATTACCTTGTCCCTCACTAGTGCGATCCTTTGTCAAGATATCACGTCATCGGGCCAATGCTATAAGGTACCGAGCGACATCTAAGTATAGAAATGTTAAATACCTTGTCGCACTCACCGACATACGGAATGTTATAAATAGGTGTGAAAATATTTGTGAAGTTGTAATTCACCATATAAAGGTATAATAATAATAATAAGAAGAACAATAATGATAATAATGATGATCAAAAAAATAATAGTAATAATAATAATAATATTATTATTATTATTATTATTATTATTATTATTATTATTATTATTATTATTATTATTATTATTATTATTATTATCATCATTATTATTATAATAATAATAATAATAACCATAGTGATAATAACGATAGTGATAATAATAATAATAATATAAATATTATTATTAATTATTATTATTATTATTATTATTATTATTATGATTTCGTTTGTGTGGGTGGGGTTTGAATGTGGTTGGTCTTTTCTGTTCATTCCACCCTTCAGGAATATCGATCTTACTATGTATCTCACCTAGGAATTCCACCTTTCAGTAATACATATCTTACTATGAACCTCACCTAGGAATTCCACCTTTCAGTAATACATATCTTACTATGTACCTCACCTATGAATTCCACCTTTCAGATATACATATCTTACTATGTATCTCACCTAGTAATTCCACCTTTCAATAATACATATCTTACTATGTACCTCACCTAGAAATTCCATTTTTCAGTAATACAAATCTTATTATGTAGCTCACCTAGGAATTCCACCTTTCAGGAATACATATCTTACTATGTACCTCACCTGGGAATTCCACCTTTCAGTAATACATATCTTACTATGTAGCTCACCTAGGAATTCCACCTTTCAGGAATTCATATCTTACTATGTATCTCACCTAGGAATTCCACCTTTCAGGAATACATATCTTACTATGTACCTCACCTAGGAATTCCACCTTTCAATAATACATATCTTATTATGTATCTCACCTAGAAATTCCACCTTTCTGGATAACATATCTTACTATGTAGCTCACCTAGGAAATCCACCTTTCAGGATAAAAAAATCTTACTATGTATCTCACCTAAGAAATCCACCTTTCAGGATAACATATCTTACTATGCACCTCACCTAGAAATTCCAACTTTCATGAATACATATCTTACAATGTACCTCACCTAGGAATTCAACCTTTCAAGAATACATATATTACAATGTACCCCACCTAGGAATTCCACCTTTCAAGAATACATATCTACTATGGACTTTACCTAGGAATTCCACCTTTCAAGCATACATATCTACTATGGACTTTACCTAGGAATTCCACCTTTCAAGAATACATATCTTACTATGTACCTCACCTAGGAATTCCACCTTTCAAGAATACATATCTTACAATGTACCTCACCTAGGAATTCCACCTTTCAAGAATACATATATTACAAAGTACCCCACCTAGGAATTCAGCCTTTCAAGAATACAAATCTACTATGGACTTTACCTAGGAATTCCACCTTTCAAGAATACAAATCTTACTATGTACCTCACCTAGGAATTCCACCTTTCAAGAATTCATATCTTACAATGTACCTCACCTAGGAATTCCACCTTTCAAGAATACATCTCTTACAAAGTACCTCACCTAGGAATTCCACCTTTCAAGAATAGATACCTTATTATGTACCTCACCCAGGAATTCCACCCTTCAAGAATACATATCTTACTATGTGTATCACCTAGGAATTCCACCTTTCAAGAATACATATCTTACTATGTGTATCACCTAGAAATTCCACCGTTCAAGAATACATATCCTATTATGTGTATCACCTAGGAATTCCACCGTTCAAGAATACATATCCTATTATGTGTATCACCTAGGAATTCCACCTTTCAAGAGTACATATCCTATTATGTGTATCACCTAGGAATTCCACCTTTTAAGAATACATATCTCACTATGTGTATTACCTAGGAATTCCACCGTTCAAGAATACATATCTTACTATGTGTATCACCTAGGAATTCCACCTTTCAAGAATACATATCTTACTATGTGTATCACCTAGGAATTCCACCTTTCAAGAATACATATCTTACTATGTGTATCACCTAGGAATTCCACCTTTCAAGAATACATATCTTACAATGTACCTCACCTAGGAATTCCACCTTTCAGGAATACATATCTTACTTTGTACTCATCTAGGTATTCCACCTTTCAGGAATATATATCTTACTTTGTACTCATCTAGGAATTCCACCATTCAGGCATACATATCTTACTATGTACCTCACCTAGGAAATCTACCTTTCAGTAATGCATATCTTACTATGTATCTCATCTAGGAAATCTACCTTTCAGGAATACATATCTTACTTTGTACTCATCTAGGAATTCCACCATTCAGGCATACATATCTTACTATGTATCTCATCTAGGAAATCTACCTTTCAGGAATACATATCTTACTTTGTACCTCACCTAGGAATTCCACCTTTCAAGAATACATATCTTACTTTGTACTCATCTAGGAATTCCACCATTCAGGCATACATATCTTACTATGTATCTCATCTAGGAAATCTACCTTTCAGGAATACATATCTTGCTTTGTATCTAATCTAGGAATTCCACCTTTCAGAATTACATATCTTACTTTGTATCTCATCTAGGAATTCCACCTTTCAGGAATACATATCTTACTTTGTATCTCATCTTGTAATTCCACCTTTCAAGAATACATATCTTACTATGTATCTCATCTAGGAAATCTACCTTTCAGGAATACATATCTTACTTTGTACCTCACCTAGGAATTCCACCTTTCAGTAATACATATCTTACTATGTACCTCACCTAGGAATTCCACCTTGCATGAATACATATCTTACTATGTACCTAACCTAAAAATTTCAACTTTCAAGAATACATATCTTACAATGTACCTCACCTAGGAAATCCACCTTTCAGGAATACATATCCTACTAAGGACCTCACCCAGAAAGTTCACCTTAGTTTTAGGAATACATATCTTACTATGTTTGTCATATTAGAATAAATATCTTTCTTTAAGGCTCTTCTTTAAATGCCAACTTTCTGTTTCATTCACACGACACTATACTCTATGCATGAATATCTGACAGTGAGATAAGATATATCGTAAGATATATACACCATGGAAAGATATTGAAATTATAGACATGGAATAATTTAGATAGCAGGGGAAATTGTTGGGAAAAAATACAGCATTATTTTTAATTAAAATATAGCAGACGAAGGATTTGGAAGCATGATCCAAAAGTATTTAGCAACGCAATTTAATAAAAAACATAGCATTGACTGTGGTTCTAGATGAATCTCCATGACATGTACGGTATTGCCCCGTTTTACAGTAGCTCCCTCATGTTGACAATATATGCTGTCACACTGAAATACATGCGATATCTATGTAATAACCAAATACGTTTAACTCTCTTGCAAATTGCTGTCAGACTGTCAACGCAACATGGCCTGTCTAGATCAATGTGAAGTTGATAAAACCAAATACTTCCTTTTCTCTCTTGCAAGATGCAACTGTGACAATGGCAATGTACCACAGCATGTCTAGAACGATGGTAATTTAATATAATCAATAACTCTTTGTTTTTTACCAACATGTAAGTGTTATGCTGGTATCGCAAAACAACATGTACTAATGTTAAGTTAATATAATCATCATTTACTATTCCCTACCTCGCACATTGTAAGTGTGACACCTAAACACACCAAAACTTGTCTAGATCAATGTTCAATAAAGACAAAAAATGTTTTTTACTCACTTGTTTGTACACTGTTACTCATCTATTTATTGAATGTATAAATCAGGCAAGATAATGCATTTTTAGTGACAATAAAGTCACAAGGTCATTTTCGTGAAACGTTTGTTGATTTTCAAATCATATACAGAAAAGGATGGTTAGAAAACAATACAATGAATTTATCTGCGCAATTTAACAAGACTGATATAATAATGATAAAGAGGGAGTTAACAATGGAAGTCAAGTTGGTAAACAGCAGCCTCTGTCTCATGACTACTAAACAAATGTTCGAAATTTTTGAATTGCCTTACGGAAAAAGGTATTTGCTTGTTCATGAAATCCTACATTAATCAACATACATAATTACGAGTCGTTGAAACAACATCGGTTAATCAACGTATATCATTTCTTGATCTGAAGGATAATTTGCAAGATGATTGTAGAAATATTTTAGTTGCCCTGAAACACCATTGAATAATCCTCGTGCATCGTGCATTAGTTCTGTATCAGAAATGAATTGAGATACACCAGCCCCAAATAAGATGAAACAAGACATAGAGCCAGATAGAAATACACGTACCCTACGATTATTGAGATAATCATGAAACCAGGAGAATAAGGTCACATAAACACCAGATTCCTGAAGCTTCAAAAGTAAGTCCGTGTGCAAAATTGTATCAAACACCTTACTGATATCAATACATAATGTTATAGCCATCATCTGAAGATCTGAAGATGTAGTGAATTGGATTTAATTATCCCCTTGCATTATTACTGCATCACAGAGCGAAACCAATTTACATTTTGCTCAATGATCCTAACCTACCAAATATTGCAAGAAATTACGGGCGCCTTCAGAGGGCGTCGATTTTTCATCTTGTTGATATCATAATTAAGACAAATATGTTTATGTGCGTTGGCAGGAGTTGGTGGGTACCTCTTTTAAAAAGTATTTTGTAAACATAATTTTATTTCGGTTATAGAGGTCAGAATTGGTTGGATAAATTGCGTTTCATTGAAATCTAAATGCTGGCATACTTTTAGAAAAATAATTGGTAACCCTTTTAAAATGTGTTTTGATAATACAATTAAAACTCCTATAACGAGATTGGTGAGGAGTCTTTTTCATTGTGCAGGGCGTTATGCTTCCCACATGTAAAATGTTAATATAATGAACACATTAACTGTCATAGTGTCCTATAAGTGCGTAGTGATCCGGAAATGAGATCAGTATAAATATTTTTTATACAATCACAAACAGATTACATTTGATGAATCATTTCCAGCAATTTTTATTGTTCATACGATGTAAGACTAAATGTTGAAGTTTGATGGCAAACATTAACACAACTAACAAGGTAACTGGAGGAATAAAATGTCAAACCTGACTTCGTTGGCCATTTATAAGAGGAAGACAAATATAACACTATATACTATGTGTACCAATGCGAATGTTTCAGTGATTATTATAACAGTTTATCAGTGAGATTCCTTTTTTTTTACAAATGTAGGACATAACTAGTGTGTAACGTAAGGGTAAAGCAGTAATCGCAGTAACAAATACAACAACTGATTCCATTGGTATTCATAACACAACTTATGTAGATTGAGTTTAATAATGTCTATATATTGAAATCATATGTGTGAACATTTATATAAGAATAGTTTGTTTAAAGTTTCATTATATCAAAGTTTACTTTCTCCATGTTATTTAAGTTGGTGTTGTTCAATTATTACTATCATTGGAAGTCACACAGTATTATCAATTGAATTGAGCTTGATAGTTGCAAACCAAATCATCGAACATAAACAAATACAGCCTACAGGCAACCTCCAACGACAGACTACTTGTGACCATTAACATATTATCAAGGGTTGCCTAGAGGCAACCACCAATGGCGGACTACTTCCTCCTTCAAACACATTAACGAGGGTTGTCTTGCACGCCACTTCCACCGTTGGCCTACGTGTGCCTGTTAACACAATAAGGATGGTTGTCTTGCAGGACACCACATACGTTGTACTTGTGGCCTTTAAGGCATTATTGAGGATATCCCTGTAGGCTTCCACGTACGACGGACAGCATGTGCCGTTTAAGACAAAAACGAGCGTTGGCATGTGGCTACAACTTACGACTGACTACTTGTGCCCTTTAACACATTTTCGAGGGTTACCTTCAAGCCATCACCTTCCGCGGACTACTTGAATCTTTAAACACATTAACAAAGGTGTATTCTAGGCCAACACTTAAGACGTACTACTTGTGCCCTTTAAGACATAACCGGGGGTTGTCTTGCAGGCTACCACCTACGGCGGACTGCTTTAACCATGCATGCAGAAGCTCGAAATGGGAAACTTATGTTATACATTTTCTAAACTCATAGAATAAACTATATAGGGGCTAATTGTGCCAGGTAAATAACTAAACTAAATTGTGCTAAATACATATACGTACGTTTACAGTGGCAAAACCGGTAACACGTATTTTCTCTTCATAAATCCTTATCCTAGTCAAAAATCGTATTTCCACCAATAAACGAAACTGAGAAGTCTTTTAATGAGATTATTAAAGCGTATTCTGTGAATCAAGACAGAATGTCGAGAAAAACAGTCCGCTAATAAGTATTGCTTTCTTTCATTAGTAAGAGCAGACATGAGTCGCATAGTACCGTGCATTCGCATCAACGCATATACTTCTTGGAAAACCGATATTCACAGAGCTGATTAGCACAAACACGATGGACTGATATAATGGCATTTCAACTCCACACAGTGTACAATTCCATGAAAACTTCAATCAAAACAGTTGCATGCGTTGATATCGTATATATCGACAGGTTTATGTTTTTTAAATAATAATTCATAAAATAATACACTGTTGATCTGAATGGCAAAACCAAATACAGATTATATACCTTTGATTCAAACAAATACAATCATCTCGAATGTCTTACTACCGCAAACATTTAAACTACTTATCATTTCATAACATGGTAAGGGAAACTTCTGAATAATACAATATTAAATATCGATGAAGACAGTCCGCTTATGAACACTAGTCTCGTATTTAAGCGAAATTTAAAAACTACAAACATCCAATCAGTTGAAAAGCTTGAACCTATTGAAAATAAAACCTTTAAAACAATTTAAATCAAACAAAAAGTTGTCGAGTTTTGATCTTATATTTCAAATTCATCTTTTTTTTCAAGAGATGGAACATTTGCTATTTACATCACATTTTGGCATTAATTTAAATATGTTTATAACGATTATGTTCAGTCAAGAAAAGCATCTATGCTTTAATGATTTTGTTAATGGATCACAGAAGAACAGGTTATAAACAAAGATATCATCTAGGAATATAAAATGTTTTTTGTATACTCTGTATCAGGTGACTTCCTCTGTGTACGACGTTGCTCTAGGCATACCTTTGAATAAATACTGTGTACGTCGTTGCTCTAGGCATACCTATGAATAAATACTGTGTATGTCATTGCTCTAGGCATACCAATGAATAAATACTGTGTACGGCATTTCTCTAGGCATACCAAAGAATAAATACTGTGTATGTCATTGCTCTAGGCATACCAATGAATAAATACTGTGTACGACGTTGCTTTGTATACACTAAGGATGTTTTCTATGAACATTGTTGTTCTTTGCATTTTGATTGTTAAAGTCTTTGAAAATCAGTGCGCAGTAATGGGCACACTCAGTGTACGTTCATTCCTTATGCGTACGAATTAATTTAACACCGTGTATGTCTTTGCTCTGTGCATACTAATGGATTTACTCTGTGTACGACGCTGCTCTGTGCATACATATGGTTTAACTTTGTTTACATCGTTGCTCTTTGAATACTATGAATTTTCTCTTTCCTTACAATTGCTATACGCCGTTAACGCCATAGATGTGTGCACTATTATTGATTCATCTGTTAACGGCATTGCTTTGTGCATACCAAGGGATACATTATGTTTATGTTGTTACTCTGTGCATGATAATGTGAATAGTCTATGTAAGTCGTCGCGTACTAAAGGTTAATGAGTCTTAACGTCGTTGTTCACAGGGCATTTACAAGAATATAACAACAACCGCATTTCACCTTACAATCTGTGTCATCGTCGGTTACACCTAAAACATTTAAGGGATTTTTCATAATACTTAAATAACAACCTTGTTTAACACCGCCTGGATACTTTGGTAATCTTATTATCGTTTGTCACATCTATAACCCGTACACATAGTAATCGACAACCCTTAAAACAAGCGATTGAAAAGGAGGTAAGAATGTTTTTTTTCTGACGCCCTGTTTCACCATAAATATTGTGGGAAAATTTAACGGAACCTTTCCGAAACATCTAAAGAAATTGCTTCCGCCAAAACAATTGGTTACCAGGTCTCGAAGACCTAAGTTTCTAAGTTTCGATAAAAGCTTGTCTATCGTTGTGACGTTTTATATCGTGTACCTTTTATGTTGCCAATGTTTCCCATTAAAAAAATGAACGATTCCAGGAAGTTGTACATTTTATTAATGTATATTCTTTAGAAAGTTATATGTATTTCAAGTAATCCATTTCGTATGCTAAAAACACAATGAAAGATCATTACGTCTTAATAATGTTTATTGATAACGAATAATATACATATATCACACAAGAACACACATTGTGCATTTCGAATACTAATTGTGACGTCATAATGGGTATTCTATAAACATGTCTAATCTTAAAAATGTATATACGTATGTATAAATTGAACGTAAGACCACGCGTTTTGCATTTTAAATGCTAAATTCGACGTCATGTGTCGTTTTTTTTATATTATCGAAATATAGTTTAAGTTGCTATATGCCAAACAAACATTGGAATTAAAACTAAATGAAATAAAGTTGTATAATATGAAAAGTGATCATAATGGCGATTAACTGTATGAACTTAGAAAGGTCGGAGCTAATTAATTGCATAAGGATGGTTTGGTATTTCGTTTGTTCAGGTTGAAACACATACCAATATCTAAGCATATCATTTATATACTTTTAATGTTTCATATTATCACTAACAAATGCACAATTCCAGTGGTGTTTGAATATTATTAAGTGAAATAAAAGTTGAAGAAAGTTATTAAGTAATGCTTCCCTACAATTCTCGGAGCTACAAGTCAATATTACATTTTATTTAGTTATAAAATGCGTCATGCTACAAGACTCGTGAAATATAACATATGGTGCTCATTCTGTGAAATATATTGGGATTTTACACCGAAATATATCACAGTTTTTTTGTATTTCTTCAGTGGATTTTCAAAACACTGGAAGTTTAACATTATTTAACATTTACTCGAATTAATAAATATGGCAACTTTTCATTGAATGCATAATCGTATTTTAAAACATTGAAACGTATGATGGACTGCAAACTTGATTGTCAAAAGAAGATTTTTTGAATGCATACTCGTATGTTAAAACATAGCAACATTTAATGAGATGCATACTCGTATGTACAATAACGGCAACATCTGATCTTACCTTTTTATACTTGTATATTTAACGTATGCAACAATATATTGGTTGCGATAAGCACAGTTGATAATAAAACAATGGAAACTGCATAATATATCAACTATTTATAAAAAATAGATTACTTTCAATCGTCAAGTTGATTTATCAATATTTGTTAATATTTTACGACGATTCAATTGAATTAACTTGACAGTCGGTTCAGTTTGACTATAAATGATCAACTAGTGGGTTCCTAAACTATGAGATCGTATATTAATCTAGAAAGACGAACAGTCGAATGTAAATTAACATTAAAAAGGTACATTAGCGAATTTAGCAAACACTTATCTGAAATTAAGTAAATGACTATACGGTTGACACTGATGTATGTATCCATTGTAATACATGTAGGTGTTTAATATATAATAACTTGATCACCAATATGTCAAAGAATATGTGTTTGTATATAGAAATTATTTTGAATTCCCTTATTTCCCATTTCAGGTACATTATGCAATACTTCATATCTAATGATAAATATGATCGCGGGAAAACGGTTTATTTGTTTTTTTACCTCGACAAAAAAGTCATGAAAAGTAGAGAGAAAACGATGAGGGCACTATGGTTTCCGTCATAATATGGTTCTTTGCTTTCACACGATTATTGACAGCAGTGGTAAAGTGCGTCTCTGACCATACACGACGACACAGCGCTAGTGTTAAAGTGACACTCTTATTTAAAATCAATACATAAACATAAATATTGAGTGATAAAACTTACACTACTTACTAAATAATGCAATTATGGAAAATATTAATTACTGATAACAAGATTGTAACCGTGTTTTTAATAGCTGAAAACGCAATTTTTTTAAATCTTTCTTTCAAATTAAACTCGGTATCCTTAATAGAAACCATTGTTTTTGACAATTCATCTGTTTTGGTATATAAAAACAATTACATTAATCGTGGTAAATCTTATTTGGTAGTAAGAGTGTATCTTTAAAGTAAAGATAAAATAAAACAAACAGAAAAAAACATACACTCTTTTCATTTCACCTGTATTTTGATTTTGATAACAACGATATTTCAATGCCATATGGTAATCACAGTCATGTCTCCTAATTTGATATAAAAGCACGAATATGGTAAAATATCAGGATGAAATAATGAAAATAAATCTACTAAAATTTGCTTCCATAAACTATATAACTAGTTTTGGGTAGTTATATGCTTGTCAAAAGTATTATTTATCTAGAATGGCAACTCTAGTTTTAAACCACACTTAACAAGTCATTGGTCATTTGATTTTAATGGTAATCTTGCCAATTTGGCATATATTTAATGACATTTCAACAATAAATGTCAAACACTTTGTGTAAGGCTAAAATTAAAATTCTGAATCAGCCGTGATATGTTCCGTGTTTTTTACCGAGTTTTCCTTTCTACCCACCGGTGTTGTTGCTTATTTTACAGGAACTGGTATCAGAGAAGACATATTTAACGGATGGCTCAACAAGCATTGAGATGGCATATTACAACCACATTTCTGCACTTGTCATCTTATGCAGTAAATACTTTCAAAGCATCTTTAGAGACGACAACGTCTGTTATGTAGTAGACCAACTTAAAGACATGCCAACGGCAGTCTTAGATCCAATATTAACTTACAGGATATACGATTTACATTAATAAAAAAACAATATTATGTAGGGCAATCGATTAGGCACATAATCAAGAGGACGGTTATGAATTATCCACGAACAAACGTAAATGAAAACATAAAGTAGAACCATCAATTAAACCATTAATGTTTAGTTTCTGTACAGTATTTCCATTATTCTTTTTTACATATTCCGTTTCACAATGTATTGTTATTATATATATATATATATATATATATATATATATATATATATATATATATATATATATATATATATATATATATTATTTGAATATCTACAAACCGCTAAAATGGATGAATATCATAAAAACAGGGGTTTTACGATTCTTTTTCGATTGTCTTCATTAAAATACAATGATCTAATAAGACCGCCTTCTATCGTCATTACACAGTCCTAATGTTATACTTTCCCTAGAAGCTTCATTTCTATTCCGGTTTGTTTTGGTTTTTATAAACCAAGTATCCAAGAAATACAAATACACATTTGAAATTGATAGGATAGTTATTTCCGATTTCAATTCATTAACCTCAGAACAATGTGTGGTTGATTATAGTTTGTCTTAAAGTCCTCTTGACTCCAAACGGTTTTTCGGAGATTTGTCATTGCTCCTCCCTCTAATAACCAATTTTGCCACCTCTTGAGGCTCTGTGTGCGATGTAGATTTTAATTTAATTATGTTATTATGTTATGTTAATTACGTTTAATTATGCTTATTACTCATTTTTGTCAATTAAATGATCTGTCAATTGTTGAAAATGTTCTTTAAGAAATACAATTCTGGTAGTTATTTTTTATGTTTCTGTTACTTCTCTTTAGAGGTTTATGTCAGATTTTTCAGCTTCATTGTATGCTTTATCTTGCTCCTTCAGTTGTTTGTAAACATTCTCCAGAGATATCTTTAATCATCAATATTTAATTCTGAATATTTGTCTCACTATTTGAAATATAATCATTTGTTTGTTCTGTTAAAATAACAAGCAAATCCGGTATTTTCTAAATATCACATCTCTAGTGTATTGATAATTTGCATTAACAAAAAGCGTTTATTTATGCAATCGAATGGTTCTTTAATACAAAGTACAAGATACAAAATACAGTAAAATAAAATAAAGTCGGGTAAATGATAACAAGAAGCATGAGCTTAATGAGCTATTTTTACATTAATACCAAATAAACATACGCATATCAGAACATAACAAAGAATTGGTGACCTAGTTATAAAAATGTATAGTTTGAAATAGGTACAATGTTTGAAAACGTATTAACAAATGCCGTTTCTTATTTATTCATGCATAAAGTTACAAAAAGTATGATGGATAAGAGCACAGTATAGAGTGATAACATCAACTAGTTTTCACGGCAGTACAAACAGTCCACAAACGCACGGTTCCTCTAGTCATAAGTGATTCCTTCAAGAGTATAAATTATGGATGATCGTATAGATTTGAAGCAACACAATTGTAAGTAGCATTATATTCATGGGATTAACTGTATGATACAGTTATGTGTACAAACGTTATATTTAAACCAGCTTGTTAGAAACAAATCTTTAGAAAGTATTACTAAGAGTAGGTACTTAATTTATCATGTAACTTAACAACTACTAAATTTTACTGATATTTTCAGACGCAGTTTATTTATGTGAATGGTCCCAGGCAGCTGCATAGATGTAGAGTGGACTTTTTTGGTTTTGAATGCTGGGTTTGTGTTTCGCTAAGTAATTCTTGAAATCGTCCGATCCTTTGCAGAGAGCTGTTTCTAGCAAACTGTAATCCTTACTCCATTGTGCATAGTTTACGTCAATTGTTTTGTACCATTCATCTATTTCGTCAACATTTAGACCGACTAAAGGAATGATCTCAACTGGATTCCCTAGGCGTTTAACATCCTCCTCCAGAGATTGTACCACGTTCAGTTTATCTAGATGATATCCCTTTGTGAGAGGTGGGTGGATACCTATGTATGTTCTTGCAGGAGTTTCAAGAGAGACATGACAGTCCGAATGCAGCCAGTAATACAAGAAACCGTATTTCCCAAGTTGCTTTGTTCTGCAATACAGTAGTTCAAATACAATGAAATACAAGGCATACAACATACTACGAAGAAAAATAAATCTAATAGAATGTGAATTCAACCTCTTCACCAGTATACATTGATGTTGATATACAAAATGGTAAATAAAGCTTATTGATGCTTTTTTAAGTCTGTGTTATTAAAACCTTGTTCGGCCTAATTCCTGAGAAGATCATTACCATGTGTTATTTGGGCAAGTCATATGTCACTAAGTCACATAGGGAGGTCGACAATAGGGGATCGTTTGTAATGCTATTGACTATATACTCCTGTTTTTTAATAAAATCTTGTATAAATTGTATAAGAAAATAATCGTATATTTACCGTCTGGTGTTTGTTTACAATAATAGTAAAACATACACTTTTAAAAGTACTTGTTTTTGTAGCAGCAGCAACAGCAGCAGCAGCAGCAGTAGCAGCAGTAGAAGTAGTAGTAGTAGTAGTAGTAGTAGTAGTAGTAGCAGTAGTAGTAGTAGTAGTAGTAGTAGTAGTAGTAGTAGTAGTAGTAGTAGTAGTAGTAGTAGTAGTAGTAGTAGTAGTAGTAGTAGTAGTAGTAGAGTAGTAGTAGTAGTAGTAGTAGTAGTAGTAGTAGTAGTAGTAGTAGTAGTAGTAGTAGTAGTAGTAGTAGTAGTAGTAGTAGTAGTAGTAGTAGTAGTAGTAGTAGTTTAAGTTATAGTAGTAGTAGTAGTAGAAGTAGTAGCAGAAGTAGAGGTAGTAGTAGTAGTTGTTGTAGCAGCAGCAGCAAAAGCAGCAGCAGCAGTAGCAACAGCAGCAGTAGTAGAAGTAGTAGTAGTAGAAGTAGTAGTAGTAGTAGTAGTAGTAGTAGTAGTAGTAGTAGTAGTAATAGTAGTAGTAGTAGTAGTAGTACTAGTAGTAGTAGTAGTAATAGTAGTAGTAGTAGTAGTAGTAGTAGTAGTAGTAGAGTAGTAGTAGTAGTAGTAGTAGTAGTAGTAGTAGTAGTAGTAGTAGTAGTAGTAGTAGTAGTAGTAGTAGTAGTAGTAGTAGTAGTAGTAGTAGTAGTAGTAGTAGTAGTAGTAGTAGTAGTAGTAGTAGTAGTAGTAGTAGTAGTAGAAGTAGTAGTAGTAGTAGTAGTAGTAGTAGTAGTAGTAGTAGTAGTAGTAGTAGTAGTTTAAGTTATAGTAGTAGTAGTAGTAGAAGTAGTTGCAGAAGTAGAGGTAGTAGTAGTAGTTGTTGTAGCAGCAGCAACAGCAGCAAAAGCAGCAGCAGCAGTAGCAACAGCAGCAGAAGTAGAAGTAGTAGTAGTAGAAGTAGTAGTAGTAGTAGTAGTAGTAGTAGTAGTAGTAGTAGTAGTAGTAGTAGTAGTAATAGTAGTAGTAGTAGTAGTAATAGTTGTTGTTGTTGTTGTAGTAGTAGTAGTAGTAGAAGTAGTAGCAGAATTAGTAGTAGTAGTACTAGTTGTTGTAGCAGCAGCAACAGCAGCAGCAGCAGCAATAGTAGAAGTATCAGTAGTAGAAGTAGTAGTAGTAGTAGTAGTAGTAGTAGTAGTAGTAGTAGTAGTAGTAGTAGTAGTAGTAGTAGTAGTAGTAGTAGTAGTAGTAGTAGTAGTAGTAGTAGTAGTAGTAGTAGTAGTAGTAGTAGTAGTAGTAGTAGTAGTAATGCTAATAGCAGTAGAAGAAGTCGTTATAGTTGTATAAGAGGGATCGATAGTGGAAATTGAAGTGGTAAGGATAGTGACAGTAGCAGTGGGAGTAGCAGTAGTTGTAGTATAAAAAGTTTGTACTTGTACCAGCTGGTGCATTAAAACGTGAGTGAGTGTATTCAGAATTATTTGTAACAGGTAGCAGTGTTACTGGTGTACATATTTTACAAGTTTAGACCATTTCGCCTGTAAACCGTAGATTTGATAATTATTACCTGTGTTGCATAACCTTTTAAAACGTAATATGCTTTTAACTTTAGCGTGAATAGTGTCTGCGAACATAACATAAATGGCTGCCTTTTGTAATCTTAAATGTTTTATTTGCAATTTGGTCAAATTCCGGTCCTTTTTTGCTTCTTAAGGTTACTTTACGAACTGTATAATCCACACATACTGACTACTGTGGAACTTGTCTTATTCGGTTATACTTGCTATATCTGTTCAAAACCTTTCAGAGTAAAAGAGAGTCATTTCTATTTCAGATGCATCTTGGAATCGACCTCATATAAGTAGTGTCGAAGATGCAGAAAATCAACGATAGGGTAAACTCACACGCGAAGACAATATACGACACTACTTATATAACGGTAAATAAAGAAATCGTAAAACATAAATCATTTACCTCAAATTCTTATCAGTTAGCTTTTTAATCGTTTCTTCTTGCCTGAAAAGAATATATTTAAGACATATTTTTTAAACAAACCAAACTTTAGATTCATCTGATTGGCATAGACATGTGTATTGACATAGTTACTTGTTTTGCATAGTGAAAGTTTAATAAAAAAGCCATAAAACATTTCATCCTTCAGATCTTGAATAGTTTCTTCCTGTCTGAAACGAAATCATTTAAAAGTTATTATAACATAATTACAACGTAACATTCATCAACCTTATGTTGAACCAAGAAGTATTTCAACACATTTGGGGAATAATGTTGAATTAAGAGTTAAAGACAAAAATGTTATTTTCGAGACAAACCAATGTTCAAACCTCTTTCACAGAAGATTAAATAATGACAAATAACGCATGAAATGTTTGACTTGCTGTACATATTATTACAAACAGTCTCTATATTAACAAATTGATTGTTCTCGCTTTGACGATAGCTTGTTACATTTAGAAAAATAATTTGGCACCAATTTACTACCTTAAGATATATTAAAGTGCTCATTTTAGGAAAACCTTATCCTATTTATGTCGGGTTCGACGAGTTATACAAGTTTTATTGCAACCAGAGTATAGAGCAAATGCATTATCTGTTTGTGTGCATATAAACATCAGCAATGACCGTAATTATATGTGTAGATATAGAAATAAATGACCTCTCATCAAACCAGACACACGAGAGGTTTGATGCCATAGGAGTTGTTGCCATAGATGAACCTTATTTATAAATAATATTTTTTGTTTATTTTACCGCTTGGCATCAGTTTGACAAACATAATGAAACAATTATTATAATGTAAATCAGGTCTCATGTTTTAAAGTTTTCGACAAAGGAGTCATGTTTTATTAATGTTTGTTCAACACTTTAGTTTTTTTATGATTTTAAGCATTTTCGATTTTATTTGACTAAAATTCGATAAGAATTGACAAAGATATATTTATCGTAAATCCTGTAAAAAATAGAAAATAAATATGTACCTAGCTAGCTTTACGGTAACTCGTATGATTCTCGCAAAACCTAAAAATGTTTTGGTCAATTATGCAAGATTGCACGCAAGTTTCATTGATATGTAGTTTACTGCTTTAACACGAGATAAAAGGAGCGAAACAAGAACTATAAATTTGTGCTAAACAGACAATCCGTAACACGACACTGAACTTTTCATCTGTCAGCACATTTTGGGTTCTTGAGTGTCAAACTTATTACGGCATTTGTCCGTTCCTGGTCGGATAGGACGTGCGGCACGTTGACGTAAGGGCTAGCACGCACAGCGAGGGGGCGCCATTGTTGCTAGAGCAACAGACGGTCCACACTGAGTCGTACCCGTTGACAAAGCCAACGCTACAAATTCCAGATCGAATTAACCCGCTTATGTACAGCGGACTGGCAGACACTCGACACTTGAAAACATAATTCGTTGGTATACAGGCAGGCGGCCGACACTGAACGGCACCGGTCATTGGTATTCGAGGGTCACCGAACATTGACTCCCGAAAATTGGATAGTAACCTGATTTTCAGCATACAACTCGGAAGCGCGTTTAATAGACTGAAGGCCAATTTCTACTCCACACCACAATCAACATACGGACTTGTTTCAGTAGATATTTATATAATACTATTGATAAATGATAAATAAATGTTAAATTATTTTTAACAACGTTTTGTTTGTTTCTTATCACTATTCTTAGTCCTTTGCAAAGGTTATTTGTAAATGTTTACTAGATTTATTGTGTCTTGGCAAGTTGTATTCATAGTAAACATCAAACATTGGTTTTCCTTGTGTTACAGACGATCTTATTGTCATCAGTAGAATAGCGTAGCTTCTCGTATTATTTAACTTACAGCATGGCTACATATGATACTTTGTGGATATTAATACCGGAAGTAAATGCATAGTATGTTGAAAACATCGCTTCCATTATGTCGGGATTCCAGTTATGGGTCTGCCTATACATAATTTATGCGATGAGTGACCTAAGTAACGTTTGAAATCCGTTTTGAGGTATATTAGAAAAATACTTCTAGGCGTTTATGACATTTCCTTTCAAACTTTATATCATTTGCCCTGTTATATTAAAGCTAATTATAACCTTTGTTAAATAGCCTTTTGAAACATAACATGTTTCTTACATAAACGAGAATAGTGTTTGTTAATACGATTGAGTGTTCTTTTTCTTTAACATTCATATTATCTGTATCAAACGGCATGAAATGCTTAAATGATTCTTCGTACTTGACTGTATGTATTTTATATAACTATTAAGAGTAATATTAATCGTAACAAAACTTCTAAATGATTCACCGAACGTGTCTTTATGTAAGTTATGTAGATAACTATTCAGAGTAACACCTAGACTTGAAAGCTAGTTGGACTACGTTATGTTTTGTTTTGACGACATGTTGTTCATTGTAGAAATTTTTTTATAGCAAAGTATATGCAGTAACCAACAAATCAACTTTTGCAGACTTTCGAAGTTTTTAGACATTAATTTGTTATAAAGTTAAATAGAGCATCAGAAAAAAATACCACAAGCGCTGGTATTTAGGGTCGCCAAATGGTGATTTAAGAGTGTTTTTCTTTAAACGTTTAGATGTAGTCAAAAATTCAGGGGGTGTGGTGTGCTTTTGGTTATAAATTCTCCCTTCCAGATGTGACCAACGATAATAATGCGACCGGCTAAAATGTTATCAATACAATATTTTTTTTTTTTAATTTATATGTTTTAGGAACAGTCAGTGATGATAGAGAATGAACAAAAAAAACGCTGCTGTTGTTATTCTTTCTCGTGAATTTTTACTACTTAGGCGTCAGTGCACATAAGTAAAATAATGCAAGTAGTTTTTTTTTTTTAATTCCGTTGTAGAAGCATACTGTTAAAAAAGTATATTCATTATTTTATTAAACAATTGTATTTAATACCGTTAAGACTTTTATAGCCGAAAGCATGTATCCAATCTTTTGCTATGATTAATACAATCTAGGTATTTTATTGTTTTAAATTGTTAGCAACCGTATATACTGGCACAATGTTTGAGGCATTGCATATACTTAACAAGAAACAAAAAAAGGCTACAAAAGGTAAGGAAACAGTTTTTTTGTCTGATTGCTGCCACCTGGTGCCGCAAAATCGCTAACACGCCTGAAAAGCAAACAATGGGCGACGAAAAAGGTAATCCGCTTTTCAACTTTTGTTTCTGCTTGTTGCGTGTAGGCTGGGCACTAACTTACAACACACGCCAAAGCGCCATACATAGGGCGCCAAAACGATTAATGCAATAGCGGTCCTTATGGAAACCAAGTGTGTTAGCGACATACAAGCAAATCATATCCTCAAAAAAGGCACAAAGCCTATTCTCCCCGCGCAATGATGGGCTAGGCGCTACAAAATATCGCGGGAAACTAGTAAAACAGTGTTCTCCAACTGATGCATTGGTGTTCACCCACAAAACAATGGCATGAAAAGTGTGTAAAGTATACTGTTGGTTTTACATGCGCTTTGTTAGTTTGGCGGGGTAAAGGCCGGTTTATACTGCATTGTTTTCTTCTCGAAACGATAGTTTGTTTGCGGAGACAACACTCCAACATTTCAGAACGACATAAAATGTGCAACACATACAAAAAAGTAAATTTAATTCCTCCGCGTGCATTGTGTTTAAGCAGGCACGAACACGAAATGGCATAGTTCAACCAAACTATATGTCGTTCCATCCTTTATGTTTGCAGAGGTTTCTGATAGTCAGTATAATGGGGCTAGGGACAACAAAAGGTTTGTTTATTATAAGAGTGGTTCCAGTCAGTACTCACTCTACACAAGGGTGACATAACAGACATATTTGCTTTATAAATGATGTGAAGGAAAGTGAAAAATTGGAATATAGTTTAATTCATTTATATATTTTTGAACATGTAAACGTAAACTGGTTTCGTGTATATTAATTTACCAACATAATTCTTGACGCTACAGTCTTAATCTTATCGTGCATCAGACTGAACAATACATATTACTGAAGAAAAATTAAGGACCAAGCGAAACAGCAGCATTCCTAATATCATTAAAACTAAATAAAACCAATAACAGTAAATACATTTAACAAAAATACAAATGGCAAACAATAGTAAAACACAATACTTCAGTCCTGACATAACATACAGTAACACTGAATTTATGTTATTAATTACACAAACAATAAGGTCATTCCAATATAATGACAAACTTACAAAGGTCCTGACATTACTATGATATATAAGTAAAGGCCTGGCATAACTATCACAACACTACTAAGATCCTATCATTAATATTACATCCATTAGAAACTCAATATAACACAAACTATGTAAGTTCCTACATCAATATGATATAAACATTAGGTTCCTTACCTGAATAACACGTTAATACTAAAGTCCTCAGATCAGTATCCAACCATTTTTAAAGTTTAAACATCAATTTCACAAAATATGAATGTCCTTACATCACTATAAACACTACTTGAGTCCTTACACAGCTATACCAAAAGTACTTCAGAGCTGATATCAATATCAAATAAATGCTTATAATTTGACACATATGAAAACAAGATTCAAAGAATGTACACAACATAAATACCCCGTTTAGTCAATATGATATGGTTTGTTTTTCAGTACTGCTCAAACGGCGATTCTGGTCACCGCCATAGTCTGCGCAATTGCTGCCATGTTGTGTATTGGCGCTTGTGGATTTTGCTGTTAGGATTATTTTCAAGATAAAATAATATTATTATTGATTATTACAAGTATCGTTTTTATTAATGGCTAAATACTGTAAACAAGAAGACTGGTACACATTTTGTCAAGATTAGCCTGATAGTGTAATAATGGAATTAAGATTGTTTGAGATATTGGACAAATATTCGGTCATATCTGTACATAAGTAAACCTTCAGGAACAAGTGAGTGCTTTATTGATAGCTAAATGTTAAATAATTTGTTTCTTATAAGTGACGATTAATACAAGCTTATGGAAGTATACGTTTACATTAAATAAAGCTTTATTAAATCAATGATAATCTTTCAAAAGAGAGCACTTATATGTTTTATATATGCGGTTCACTTTTTTATTATGCTCTTTCGCTTAATGAGTAATATTCGGAAACATTGTATCTGGTGTGGCCTACAAAATATGTCGTCTGTTGCATGCACACAGATACTTCGTCATGCCGGTGTCCAATTCCTGCAATATTTTACCCCTAACGGTAAATGATGAATGCATGTACTGGTATATAATTATTGATTGTTGAATGAGTCAAATTGTACGTAAGAATGACCAAACCCATACAACCCCTAGTTGTACAAATAATGTTGAGGGATGGTGCCACCAGGTTATCAATTCATTAAGGAAGTCAATGTACCGCAGTGGGAATTGGTGATTCAAGGTGATCTATTCATAACTTAGTTAATGTACCACAGTGGGAATCGGTGCTGGGTGGTGATCTTTTCATTAAGGTGGTAAATGTACCACAATGGGAAATGATGCTGCCTGTAGATTTATTTATTGAGGCAATGTAACATAATGGGAAATGGTGCTGTCTGGTGTTATATTTATTATGTTAATCAATGTACTACAGTTGGAATCGGTGTTGCCTGGTGATCTATTCATTAAAGTAATCAATGTACTACAGTGGGAATTAGTGATGCCAGGTGATCTATTTATTTAGTTTGGCAATGTACCAGAACGGAATTTGTGATACTTGGTTATCTGTTCAGAATGCTAGTCAATGTATCACACTCAATCAACAAGAATTAGCATAAAGATCATTGTCAGCATACAACGGATTTTGTTCTAAGGCTTTTATATTCACAGTATAGAATATTGTTCATCATCACATATTGAAGATACAAGTACAAAATTGCTGTAGGAGACAGCAAAAAAGTTTCGCTCTAAAACGATCCATAGCAATGTACAGATAATGTTTTGTGAAATGGGCGGTTCACGGTACTGACACATGGAAATTTTAATCAACCTAGGTTCGTTTTATAACATATATATAATGCAAACATTGATGAGTTCACAAATCGTATTCAAATAATGCAGGACATCTTTCAGGCTTTATTTTGCTTAATGACAGATTTTGAGTTATATACTGACATTGAAGCGTTTTGTAATGAGAACTTTGTTTGAAGAAATGAAAAAAAAAGAACTGAGAAATAAAAAGTGGCACTTTTAATCAAAATTTGAACAATATAAATGCAAGTTAAAAAAAGAGAAGTGACTAGAAATGAGTGTGATATGATATTCAGAATACAAGGAACAATATATGGTATTGAAACACAGATGTGTCCTTCAAGTATGAAATATGCAACATGTAAAACACAGTTTCATAACATACACAGGTACTAATAAAACCCCTGAAAAAAGCAAACTTAAAGGGGCTGTACTCCGTATGATAAAATTGCGAAAAAAAAAAGATATTGGTCGAAAACTGTCATTAACTTGCTATTAATGTGTACAATGCGTTGGAACTTACTGAGGTACCACCTAGTTTACAATTTATTTAAGTTTAGCAGTTACTTCGTATTTTCCATTAAAAAAAGATTACTGGGTATGTCTACCTAGTAGAATTAATTCCTTATGCGTGATTGGCTAGTCGATATTATCACGTGAAATTACCGAGTTAGGTATACAGCCTAATTATGTCATCAGATCAGAGTAAGCCGTCGTAGCTTAGTGGGTACGACACTGGCCTGCAATCTTGGCGACACGGGTTCGAACCCGGTCTCCGACACATTGTTTTTTACATTTTGGAACCTTTATAACAATTATGATATCAAAGCGTAACCCATTCTGTTAACTAATTGTCCTGAGATTTGTTACAGAAAAAAAAAACTTTTTTGGTGCCAGTCTGGTGTACAGTCCCTTTAAATGAATAGTTTGAAATGGGATAAATGGATGTCAACATATATACATACTCATATATACAACAAAACACAACACAGTGAAGCACTTTTTAGAAGAGTCCAATACAAAAGGCAGGATTGGTTTTGAGATATAAAGATTAAAGTACATAAGTTTTTAAGATGAAGAGTTTTAACAACAGCATACAAATAGATGATTTCAAAGTTTTAAACAGAAATGCAAAACAAATGTTTGTATTTTTTTTAATATGAATAACATTAATATACAAATGAATGCTTTCAAAAGGGTAAAGAAGCAGTACAATTTGTAGGAACAGAACAAAAGGAAATGAACATTTGTTGCAAATGTGCAAGATATTCACATTTTATTCTAGCAGTTCGATGATAACGAATGGGAATGATCATGTCAGACTTTTTAAAGAAATAGGAAAGGATTATTGAAAAGTCTTATAAATGGAATAAATTGAGTCGTTTCCACAAATGAATGTAATCATTGTGTAACAAAAGTTCAACAGAAAGGTTAGTATACAGTATAGAGTGACATTATAAGCATTCATTAAAATAACAAAAAAGCAACTTTATACACAGTATTGGCAAATAGTTATTGAAAACGAAGAAAATGTTTAAAAAGGACATGTAAAAAAATAAATGCGTGAAATGATCCTATTCGAAGGACACGAAGAAACATGCAACAGCTATTCCAGGAAAACATATATCTCGCAGGGGAAACGCAATTATAATATTTGTACATGAATGTGTGTGTTTGTTCGGTAATTTGACCTTAAAAGGGTAAAATTGCTTCTGCAGTATTAAGAAACAGGAATTAATAGCATGTAAATCAAACTGCGGCCTTCAATGTTTACTGATTGTGTTTAAATTCACCCATACAAAGTTAAAATAATGTCCATAAAATAACATACATGTATTTTAAAGCAATCTGTCACTGTATTAATGTGCACATCGTGTTAATATAGCTGTCAAAATGCAGAAAGTTCAAATATTAGGTGTGCAAAAGTTGTTGTGTCAATGGTTGATAAAATAGAATATTTACATTAACACTTCAATCCTTAACGATGGTTGTTGTTTATCAATTTCACATTATTTCTGTATAAAGTGCAATGGCATTTCCCATCGAAATCGCGTGCGTTTGTTCGATACATCTGTCCTGTCATTGGGCGCAATACCACTAATGGGCGGAGCATATTTACTACGGAACTATTTTTTTCAATGAAATCGTAGTAAAATTATTGGCAACATGCAAAACTGTAATCTGCAGTAAAGCATTTAAACCAAATTGAGCAACGATAATTTGGTTGATTTGCACTTATTAAAGGTCATAGAGTATCGCGATGATATGTTGGAAGTAGGCATATTGATAAACATTATCATGATCCATTGCCTTAGTGCCAATAATACTGATTGAAGGCCATACAATACAATTAAAGATTTATGATTCAATGTCATACAGTAATATAATTATAACGACTCTCTCTCATTCAGTAATAAGTTGACTCTAATACATAGTAATTAGTTTGTAATAATGCACATTAATAAGTTCATCAAGTTACACAGTAATAAAATAATCAATATATACAGTATAAAAATGATCATGATACAAAGAAATAAGTAAATCCTGAAATACAGAAATAAGAAAATCATGAATACAGACATAAGCTGATTATGATATACAGAAATATGTTGATCATGAAATACATAAATAAATAAATCATGAAATACAGAAATAAGTTGATCATGATATAGAGTAATAAGTTGATCATAAAACACAAAAAATAAGTTGATCATGATATACAGAAATAAGTTAATCATGATATACAGAAATAAGTTGATCATTAATACAGTAATAAGTTGATTATGATATACATATATAAGTTGATTATGATATACAGAAAGAAGTTGATTATGATCAACAGAAATAAGTTGATCATGATATACAGAAATAAGTTGATCATGATATACATAAATAAGTTGATCATGATATACAGAAATAAGTTGATTATGATATACAGAAATAAGTTGATTATGATATACAGCACTTAGTTGATAATGTTATGCAGAAATTAGTAGCTCATGACACACAGTAAAAACTTGATCATGATGCAAAGAAATAGGTTAATCAGGAAATACAGAAATAATTTGATCATGATGCAAAGTAATACGTTAATCATGATTTAAGGCCAGACATTAGAATTTAATTATCATGATTCTATGTCATATGGTAATGCAGTTTTTGGCATTTAAATGGAGTTATTACGACCAAAGGTCATATTTAAATGAATTTCGCGCGACCCGAGGACATACAGTATAAGTGTTGATATTTAGTTCGATGTCATGCAGTTAGAGTAGAGTATCACCATTTAAGATCGTACTGTCAGTGTAATTGTGATGGTCAAATACTTAAACCTAAACAATGATCAGTTCATTTCATTGATAAAAATATGTATAACATTATTGCAAAAATACATTCGCAGAATACTGAGATCTAGATCTGGGTTTTCAATTATGTGTACAATTATGTGTTTACACATTTTTGGTTAGCTTAGGACGAAACCAGACATCAAGCAATTGAAATATTCGAAAGTTTGAAGGTACTATTTTCTGGTACGCAATAAAACATATATTGTACAAGAACTCATTTTTACTTTTTTGGATAACATTTGATAAGGTCAAGACCATACATAAAAAATGTCATAAATTATAAAAAATAATGGACGTTGTACTTTGCTGATTACGTTACGCAGGCAAACTTTACATATGTTCATTTATGAAAAATATCTTCAAAACATTACAAGGGATTAATAGCACATGTAAGTAGTCGCCAGCATGACAGTAAATTAGGAATAACATGTTTATCCACCACCTAACCTGTTGTGATTTATGCGAGTCTACATACATAACACAATCCTTTTCTAGGAAAAACTTCCGAAAGGAAAACAACCTATTCATTCAATGCATTTGTATTGTTTATGTCTCTTTCGGTTTGGTGTATTATCTTGTTTAACGTAAGTCTTTTTGTATACCACATGGAAAACTCACAGAAAAGCGTTGTGGAAATGTTATTGTTTCTGGATTAATTGTTACCAACACCTTTTCTGCAATCATAACGACAGTTCTATGAAAGATTTGTTACATGTGCGAAGGTGAAATGCACAACTAAATGTTCAATTTTACATTTAGTACTTACATTATGTATCACTGTACATGTATCAATTTTATTTTAATACGAGTAGTTTTCTGACACTATCTCTTAGATAAAGCGTTAAAGGATTGTTTTGACCCTGATAACCCATGTCATTAGATTAAAATAGACGTTCACAACTGACGCCTATATACATGTATTATCTACATACAGTGTCAATCACCAATTATCATTGTTTAAATAGTGTGCATGCAAATACAATGCAATACTATAGGTTCTAATCAGTTCAAATTATCGCACGAGTCATAAACTGACTTAATGAAATTTCAACAGTTTGTTATACTTGTATGATTAAACAGTACTTATAATTACATTTTTTTTTTTACAAAAAACTAGTTTGAAATCATACAGACAATGGAATGTTATTTTGAAATGATATTATTTACAATAATACGTTTCATTAATATAGCAAAATACCTTCAATGTTAGGTCTGAACCATTCTGATTCTGTTTCATATCTTTATGAGGTTGTTACATACGAACAAAATAGCCGTTTACAATACAATACTGTAGACACATCAAGAGTAGAGTTCATACGACAGGTCTACAGTGAACACATTAACAATACAGTAGACACATCACCAATATAGTGGATACGACCGGTCGACAGTGAACAATCAAACAATACTGTAAACAGATCACCAACAGAGTGAATACGACATGTCTACAGTTAACACTTTAAAAATACTGTAGACACTCACCAACATAGTGGAAACGACAGATCTACAGTGAACACTCTAACAATAGAGTAGACACATCAACAATATAGTGGATACGACAGGGCTACAGTGAACACTCCAACAATACAGTAGACACATCGCCGATATAGTGGATACGACAGGTCTACAGTGAACAGTCCAACAATACAGTAGACACATCAACAATGGAGTTGACACGACAGGTCTACATTGTCTACAGCAAACAATCAGACAATACTGTAGACATACCACTAATTGAGTTAACACGACCGGTCTACAGTGAACAATACAATAGATACACCACCGATAGAGTTGATACGATAGATCTACAGTAAACAGTAAAAGGCCAAAGTAATGTTAAGTTAACTTATAAGTATATGTGTTTCTTACATTGTAATCTAAAATTGTACCTGTTATTTCTTTTCCTATGATCATCTAAGATTGTTGATGGAAGTTTAATGATGTCTTTATGCTGGATAACGCAACTGAATAACAGAATTAAGCAGTCGCAAGCCTTTTACATTATATGTTTGAATTGCGGATATCAATTTCCAATAGCGTTTTTAATGACAGCTAATTATTCGTTATGAAATAAAGTTCATACATCTTCTCATCTTCTTTTTCAGATATATACTGAAGCCTGTCCACAGAGATCACGGTATTTAGAAGTACTTGGTTGAACCAGTATTCATTTTAAAATGGCATTATAAAAATATACAAAGTTATAACAAATGTTCATTAAGATGACTACAGTGCATCCGCAGCCTTGCATGGGTGACACTCAGTTTGCGTTCACCCTCATAGTAGAATTGTGGAACTGTTTGTTTATTCTTGTTAAGGTTAAACTTGAAAGAGGGCAATGATGGAGGGGAGGGGTTTACGGAAGTGCTTTCCACAACGATATTGTTGTTGGTACAATTGAGGTCGATAGCATTGGAGATTTACAAGAAATATTACGATTGTTAACATAATTCCGATGATTGTAAGAGGCTTTATCATCAACTCGAGA
This sequence comes from Mya arenaria, assembly GCF_026914265.1. Classification (NCBI taxonomy): domain Eukaryota; kingdom Metazoa; phylum Mollusca; class Bivalvia; order Myida; family Myidae; genus Mya; species Mya arenaria. The sequence continues at coordinate 18,612,632 of NC_069137.1, forward strand.
CGGAATACATGAAGTGAGATAGGCTGACGTATGAAATTGAAACATCCTGTAAAGAAGTGTGGGTTTATGTTTCATCCCACTCCCATTCAGAGGTTCAAGATTGCATATCAATCAATTAATTATAAACGTGATAATGTTCATTTTTAAATAATTAATTACCCTTCTTTCGATGTAGTTGTTCCTAGTTCACCATCATAAAGTGTTTTTATTGCACAATTGATAAAAATTGCTAGAATATGTACAGATGTCAAATATTTTAGATCTCGCAGTTAAATTATAATGGAAAAACTTCTAAAACAGGGTTTCAGATATCATAAATTAAGGAAAACTTTCTCAAAATTTGTTAGTGGCCATTATAATAATATTATTATATCAAAGTACAATAGTAGTCTTAAATCTCTGATTGCTATTGGTATTGCTCATTCCGACATTTATGGTGATGTTTCAAAGAAAATTCGTAAAATTAAAATGTTTCCAGCAGGTAGTTGATCAGATATACTCAGTAAATTGTCTGGATTTTATTTAAACCGCGGATATAACGGCCATACTTTAAAAGTACTTGCCTTCTCGTTTTTTAAGATGAATTTCTCAAACAAAATATATGGTTGAATATACCGTACTGACATAACTAAACTTCTAGTCCTTTGAATTTCTAAAAAAATGCAGATTCCAGTTAAGCTGGCAAGGAATGTTGCGGTTTGTAAGTTATTTTTCTTCATAAAATGTACATAGGTAATCATTTTGAAGAAAATTTTAGCTAATGACGTGTCGTTTTTATTTTTAATAATGATTTCTTTGTTTGTTCCCAGTTTTAATACAATGATGCCTTTTACAACTCTATGATCACACAGTCTAAAACCTTTTATTTTCACAGACTGTGTGTGATGTTTATAGTACTTGCCTTCTAGTTTTTTTAAGATGAATTCCTCAAGCAAAATATAAGATTGATTATACCGTACTGACATAACTAAACTTCTAGCAATTTGCATTAAATGAGATACTGCATCGTATCTTTGAAATTTGTTTTGCATTAGGTACTCTGAATTTTATTCCTCCGTCTGCAAATAGAGTTCTTGGGGCTTACCTATAAGTTTATTATTATTTGTTTTATCATTACGTTTCCTCAAGTTAATACATATTTTGATAATATTTACCTTTTACATTTTTACTTTATTCAGGATTGTGGGGATAAGAGTGAGGTTTGTGCACATGAACTGGTTTAAATCCCAAGTAAATATACATTTTGCTAACCGTTCCAAGGCGGTATCTAACAATCCTTGATAAACATACCTAGTTTCAGTTTATAGTATATATATATATATATATATATATATATATATATATATATATATATATATATGCACTTTGATGATTGTTGAGTTTTGTGCTGTAGTTCCATGTTTTTTGTCTGTGATGTTTATGTTTTTTTGCATTTTCCCTGTGCCATAAAATGGGTTTTAAATTTAAACCCATAGCTACTGAGCTTGGATCTGTAGTTTTGCAAATAAATTCTGTTTCAATAAAAAAGATTTAAAATGGAAACGATTCGCGCTGCCTCATACTAAACCTTCTCTAGGTATTCTTCATCAGCTTGTGTAAGGTTTTCCCAAACAAAAGAGGAAGTACTTTATTTTGTTTACTGGCTCATGTTCAAAATTGAATGTCATCCAATTTCATCAGACCTATATTGATATTTATTTAATGATAAATGTACATCGCAAACTAATTTAGACCTCTGATTCACAATGAAACTTTTATTATGTCATTTACCTGCTCTGTATGTACAATTGAATTCAGAGTTGATTATTTATCAGATTTCGGTGGGAGCCCGGAAAATAATGTTAAATTCGCTGCAGTTTGAAGGAAAAAATCAAATGAACTGAACTGATGATGCATGACTTCATCAAGATGAAGTTATATTTTTAGACTTATCAGTTTTATTACACAGCAAGTTAAAGGAAGCTTTGCAAAGTCAATCTTTAAGATCATTCCTTGTAGATGGACATGCACGATTTACTCTAGTTGCACATACCAATAATTTGTTTCCAGAACACATTTTTTCTTGATACATACAACCAAAAAACACAACATTTATTAGTATGAAGCCGGATCGACTGAGACTGAAACTTTTATATGAATACACACTGTTATTATGCTTTTAGAAATAAAGCAATTATAACAAATTAAAACAATCATGACGGCAGACGTTTTCTGTGTCTAATTTTATTTTATGACTTCGACCTAATTGTACCTTTTTTAATTTTAACGAAGTACGTTTAACAACGGCTTATGAAACAACCCAATTCAACATGACTTATATATGGGATGAGTAATATTTGAACTATACAATCAATACTATTCAAAAGGTTATGATGGTTTCTCATATAAGCTAGATACAAACCTCACTAAGATCAACGATAAATCATAATCAAATTCAAATTTCCGAAGCTCAAAATAAAAGGAAAACCTTCATGTTGTAAACGAAATCAAATGCTATACATATGTCACAGAGCACTGTACTGGATTATTTACCTTGATTTTGAGCAAGAAGACTATTTGTAGATATAGTCTGATTGAGAGGTAAATACTTAAACAAATAACGGAACTTTTAAAACAATATCTAAATGAATTATAATTAAAACAATAGACTTGTCTCCTTTCTGCTAATCAACGTTAGGAAACAGGAAATTGAACTGTCGTTGAAATATGAATGTGTAAGTGATCTGTAGATATGCAGTATCGTTGCTGTAGCTGCGTTTTGATTTGAGTTTCTGATATTTCGATCCGTACCATTTTGCAATCGCAAGGCAGCTGTTACCTTTGTTGTCCTTTCGGTTGTTTATTATATCCAAGAATACTAATATTCATAGTCATTTCATGATATAATATTATCATGTATGACTTCTTGTATGCATCTGAATACAAATATATAATGATTTCACAAACACACACAGATGGCTATTCTAGTTGCAGGGTCAGCAACTTCGAAGAATAACTGATTAATCTTGAATCGAACAAATTTGAGCGAATTTGTATTAAGTGGGATTACCTAACACATTTAAGTGGGAATTGAGCCTGAGAATAAGGGCCCTAATCTGCCTAAGGGTAAAAATGTAACAGTTGATGAACGAAATGAAATTTAACATATTTTTTTTTTGTGTTAACTGATATCAGAAGCTTACAAATTACAATATTTTCAGCTGATAACAGTTGTGTTCGTTTTATTGTATGTGGTGGGTCTGCTTTGATATAGACCTAGATTGGATAGCCTTATACTTATTTACGAATTATTAAAATGAAATAATTTAACGTTTTTAAAAAGATCTTGGCATATATTTGATTTAGTTAATAAACGACGAAAAATGTAAGTAGTGCTTGATTTATATTTTGTACAAGGAAAATGATGTAGGAAAAATAATATATAAGAATAAATTTGGTTTGGCGGTAAAGTGTTTAAATGAGTTGATTTTGGATATTTTCAATACAATATTTATGCGAAAAACTACAGAAACAAGCTCAGTAGCAAAAAGTTTAAACATAAACACAGTTTAATGGCACTTGGTAAACGTCAAATCTAATATAATCTAATTTTGTTATGATGAGTTATATATTCGTATTTAATTGTTTGGTTCAATATTATAATAAAACCGCAGTCAAGAACCTTAAGCACCAAACGTACCGTGTTTTGATTGGTACTTATTCTACATATAAAAGTATATAAAAAGACACCTTTACATTAAATATGCGATGTAAACTTTGGTTAACACACGATATTACACGATACTTCATTGCGAGGTTTAGGTAGGTAAACTACCCATTTGGTAAGCCGATCTCAACGTTTAGTTTTAGTACTTACGGAAAACTCCGACATATACAGAGTCAATCTGTCAGTAGATAACCCGTACATAACTGTGTTTCCTATTGATAATACATAACGCTGTAAATAACTGGCGTAGCCGAAACAAAATACCCAAATCAAATCGCGTATGACGTTTTGAAGCAGAACAATCGCCGAAACATTTCTTGTCTGTGCTTTGTCCAATTCACAATCGAAAGTGATTATATTTAAGCTTAAGCATAATATTTCCCAAAAGATATACCAACGTTAAAACTTGACCATTGATATGTCATGTATGCATGTATGCATATCATAAGGAGGGAATGCAATACCCATATTTGGGTTGTTTCGAAATCCATTGTGTGAAAAGTGTTGCGTAGCTGCGATGAGGCTGCTTACATCAGCTTAAATAAATAGACAAACGTCAACATTCAATATGAGGAATTTTAAACAAGCAAATATAAGATCATGAACCTATATTTACGTCCTTATATAGCATGATGTTTCCCTTATAATCTGGTGATAGTAAAACGAAAAACAACAAAACTCCCTGATCAAAACAAGATTAAGACGAAACTTGCATATACGCAAGCCGTTCAAAAATACGAAGTTATTTATCAAGTAATTTTAATAAGTGAACATTCCTCTAACAAGTAATTTAACAAATGTAATATGCATTCGAAGCAGTGCATTTAATTAGCATTTAATCAAACACATGAGAGCCATTTAACGGCATACCCGTGATCGTGTAGTAAGACGCCTGGTTATAGGTTTCCATGTCGCGCGTAATACGGGGCCAACGTGAAATCCTACAATTAGAAACTAGCACTACACAGGTTTGCAAAATGTATGTGCAGTATTGCCAACAAAACTCACATGTCTAATACTCTAACTGGATCCGTTACGAAAAAATGAGTCAATAGTAGTCGTCGTTACACACACACACACAAATGAAAACCCAATTCAGCCAACTCCCCCAACCCTTCCCTTCGCAGGTGACGTCAATGTGTTACGTTAAAATGCCCGTAATATTTATTAAATGTCTAAGCATGACTTAAAGCATCAGTTATATTAAATAATCTTCAAGTTGTATTAACTTTAAGAAAGTGCATGAAAATCCATTCTTCTTTAACATGTTGGTAGTTGTATGTTACTTTTAAAGGGAATGCTAAGACGGCACTTACGGTACAGAATGTGTCTGTATGTAAACGCTTATCATTAAACTTATACAGTTGATGCACCATATAACGAATGTTTAAACAGTATAAAATTAGTATCGAAACTTATCCAGTTGTTCTTAAAATCAACATGGCATAACCAATATATAAAAGTAGTTCAGACTTGTATTAGTTACGATACAGTCAAGCGAAAACAGCCATTTGCAATAGCTCGCCTTAGAAACCAAAAAGTATGAAACTTTGTCTTCATAAATATATGATTAATAATGCATCAGCTGACAAACGTTTTTTTTTTAAATGCTAAGTAAAAGTGACTCAAAACCCTTGCAAAAAGTCCCGCATGTATTAAACGCCATCGGCTGATATCAGTTATTGCACTAATACCGTCTAAAGGATGACCTATATACCCAAGATTCGTGGACGCCTACATTCACTTAAGCTGAACTAAGCCAGAGTTAAATAAGTATTAATAGTTTATAGCTCGCCTCTATAAACGTTGAGTTTAAAACTATATGTTTATATAACAAAGCTGTAGATAGTCATTAGAGTTGTCACAACAGTTGAATCGTTTCAGTGATATTGACCTAGACCAGTATATCACTAAGTAGTAAGCAAGGTTTCTGCTTGTTTTCTTTCAGAATTTTAGCATATATTTAACAATAGTCTTTTTTGATTTGCAGAAACCAGCTTCTTTCTAAGTTTGCTCAGTTCATGAACAAGTGGTTACAAGAAAGGTATCAAATGTTACTGTTATTGTGTTTTGATGTGTTAATAATTCACTGTATTATTGTTGTAGCTGTTGTTTTTTTGTTGTTGTCGTTGTTGTCTTTTAGCATGTATCAGCATTAGCCCTAATAGTATACGTGTAACGTAAATCCATGATGTCGCTTCTTCAATATTTAAAATAATGAAATTGCAAAACATTAAACATACACATTCTCTACGCTAAAAGCGATATATTAGAATTCATGCCACAACGATATCTTAATCAATACGAAGTATACGATATAAAGCTTATTTATTTCAGCCCAAAACTTTTGACTAAAAATGGCCAGTGGTGAAGATTATTCATGGTATGTATATTTGCGTGCATTTAACATTGATTCACCATATTACAGTCTGGTTTCACAGTTTTTTATATAAGAAAAAAACCCCACATCAACCAAGGTTCGCAATGAATGCTTAGCATACGCAATCAGGTAATGCACGAACATGGATTGATCTTAAAGGTAGAGGTGCCTTAATTTTTTACAAGAAATCGGAAGTAATGATAATGTCTTGCTGTTTGATATGAAAATCAACATCCATTGGTATTAGTCTGAAAGGAAAGTCTTCAAACAGAGACATTTCATTAACAGTCGTTTTTAATCCAGGAACTGTTGAATAAATCGTTTGTGGTACCTCTCAGACTGCCTTCGCCTAACAAGCTAGGTAAAATTACTCATAACCCGAAGGAAATGTTTATAATCCTTATTGCGTCAAGTTTTAAATTTACAATCTTTTCAGTAGTTTATATGTAGTGTTTATGAACGGGTTTCTAGAGAAATATTGTATGCGATCGAATGACCTTTACAATGACCATTTCCACAGATTTGCAATAACGTGTTTATCAACAGCATTTGGATAAATACACTTTCGAATGTGTGCAAATATTGTAATGTACTTTGGATCTTGTGTACAGTATTTCAAACATGAATTAATTTTGTTCTGGTATGCTGTTGAAATTTAGCTTTTTAGCAATCTGTTTAGCAGCGTAGCAAATTATTTTATATTCACACGATCAAGGCAAGCCCAAAGGCTTATATCCATAGTGAACCATCGTACAAACGATATTATGAACAAATTATATAAACGTATAAAATCAGTACTGAATGATATATATAAGTATTATATAGAACCTCTCACGAGTCGTCATATAAAACACAATTATATTCATCAAGTTCAAGAAATATGTTAGTAAGCGAACCGTTGGCTAGTATACCTATATATTGCCTGGACTGGTTAATAGAACTGTGTATGATATGAAGATTAGTTTTAAAGTTGTTGCGTTAAATATGAAGTAGCCTTTTTTGTTAACATGTGTTAGCATTGAAACATATACTGTAGTGAAACGAACACATTCTGTATCCATAAAGAATTTGTTCCATGTGGACTGTGTCTGATTCTATTATACCAAATAAACACATTGTTTACGCCGTATACATATGCGAAACACTAAGCGTCTACTTACAATGAATTTTAACTATATTTAATATAAGCCATTTGCGTCTAGGCGCTTCAAAAAGCAATGAGAATATTATATCTATATATTACGATTACTCAATATGTCACATATACAAAAGCACAATACGTCACAAAACATCTATTATACAGATACTGTTTATTTAATATTATAATTTATTATTGACAAGAGCTCGGTCGGTCGGTCGGTCAATTAGTCGGTAGGTCGGTCGGTCGGTCGGTTGGTCGGTCGGTCGGTCGGTCGGTCGGTATTTAAGGAATGAATTGCTGGCTGATATCATCATCAGGGTATGAATGCAATTGGGCTGGTCAAAGTGTGGGGACTCCACGCGTACTTTGACGAGCCCAATTGCGTTCATATCCCCGATGATGACATCAACCCGCAATTCATTCCTTAAATATAGACCGACCGACTGACCGACTGACCGACCGACCGACCGACCGACCGACAGACCGACCGACAGACCGACCGATTATCCCCAATAATGACATAAAGCCCGCAATTCATTACTAATATTTACACCAATAGTTCATTATTTCAATCAATAATTGTTAAAAAACTTCATTTCATTTCAGAAAATCTTTCAATAATACGTTCCTACCCATTCTGTAAATAGAACGACCTGACTGTAACCGAAAGCAATTTTTAAATGACGTCACATTAACGCGGGAAAAGATCAGCCACTTGATATCACTTTTCAACTTAACATTCAAACACTTAAGGCAGCTATTCATTTAAAATTAAAAAATAAATAAATAATACTTTCTAAAATGTTGATTTATAGTTTACGGGAATGCTGCCACAATTCACACAATAATAATATCAATAGTTTTCATGTATATTGTAATGCAATGAATTGCGATCCGAACATATCCGAAGATGTTGCGTTCATCGATTGATAAACGAAATTGTCGAAAGGCAGTTCATTCAAGGAATGTAAGTTGAGGTGTAAATATGATGTTATGAAGGTATGATTGAGTTGTATACATGTTTGAAAAATGCAAACGTTTTTACAAAACATTTCGAACGCTTAACCAGGTATTGCAGTTATATGAGCACTTCTTTTATGAAGATCTAGACATAGAGTTGTTGAACACGTTCTTCCGTACATACGCCTTTCCTGTAACTCCTTCCCAGTTGTTTGATCTTGATGCATGTTGATCACGTAATAACACTTAGCACCAAGAAGGTCAAGGAACCGTTATTGCCTGTGAACATACGTAAATAGTATCAATTGATTAATCTTATATGACGACTGATGTTGTTTCATTTTATCGTTACAGGTTAGAACGCAGGTCATTGGAAGAGTAAGTATTTTTCTTCATATCAAATTCTTGTAATATATCATAACGTACTTATTATACAGTATTTTTCTAATTGAATTGAAACGACTATGATATCAGACCGAAAGAATAATTTTGTATTTTCGGATTTCCTTTGATCTTGACATTGTGTACTCCAGATATTTCCATTATATGTTTCCTTTTAATTCACTACACACGTTTTGTCTAAAAAAGTCAACATACACTAACATTTAAAAACATAAATTTAGTACGGTGATTATTTCAAGCATTTTCAGATAAGATGCGAATCCGAGTTAATGACGTTTTAAATTAAACACATTAAAGAATCCGATGTAAACCCTAAATCGTCATTACATCGAGCATTCACTTATAATATTACTAGTTATGTATTGTGACCCATATAGTCTTGATAGCATTTCAAAAAAATATTGTTTTCTGATTAATGAAATGTACAATTAATAAGAAAGACACTATTATACGGTCACAAGGCATGCACAATTCACATCAACAAAAATCGGATACCTTAAAACAAGTTTCTTAACAGGGCTTTGCACTGCACCTTTTAAGCGTTTTGCATTCATACAATGAACTGTGTTAAGTTATAAATATTTAAAATATCACAAAACAGTATCAGCCCTGCATTATCGTTAATCATTTTTTTCCGAAGCAGAAATCGGACAGCATTAAAGGAACTTATTAAACTCTAAGCATAGAACGATTATATGATGAAATGTAAACCATGTGATACTCTATTGCAAAGTTATCTCCCATTGTTCAATTTGCTATCTTATAAAGTTGCGTATGCATATGAAACTGGTTAACCTTGAAGGTATCACAACGCTTGTGAACTTATTTTTAAGTCATCTCGACTTGCTTACTCTTCATAGCAAAAATGAGTCCATGGCATGTCTAAAAACTATAAAAAGTAATTAATTGAAATTTGTACAGTTATAGATGACAATATGAGATTGTGCTTAGCGCAATGGATATATGATTTATCACTATTGATCTTTTTGTTACAGAATAAGTTATATTTCTGTGTTCTCTGAACTTCACGTAACAGTTCGTTCAAAGCATGTTGTTCTGGCAAAAATATATTCAGTTGCACTTAAACTTTATATTTTAAGTTTGTCTGACGTATGTATCATCACTGTTCTCGTATGTCTGTGTATTTGGAGCGATTTATAGGTTCGAGGCCGCCGTCTTTGTAGTCCCCAATTGATTGATTTAGGCTCAGAAAGGTATTAAGCACAAAGAAGCAACGTTGACCTTATCTGATCGTCCTTTTATTATGATATCAATTTTTAGCTTAGCCCTATTTTTTTAAAACGATGAGTGCGTAACGCTGGCTACGCCCCTGATTGTACTAAATTAAACTTTGAACATTGATAATTGCCAATAAATAGTTATTCACAGAGCAGCAAATGGAATGTGCTTGAACATTCTGCCATAGTAATGAACTTGGATTTTCTTGAAACAAACAAAACTCTTCAAAGTTAGCCTCCATACTCAATTCCTCGATTACTTTATTGTTGTTGGACACAAACATGTCCACTTGTTTCGATGCAATTGTGCGTGTTTATTTGGTTGCAAACAAAGCGCATATTCTGAATAAAAAATAATATAGGGTATTCGAATGTACGACACGTACATATATCACATATATATATATATATATATATATATATATATATATATATCAAATTGATGATCATCATCGTAATAATTGTGATGACGGTGATGGAAATGTTGCTGCTGAAGATGCTACTATTACTGTTGCTACTTCATCTGCCTTACCAGCTGCTTTTCAAAATTATTCACTGTTATTTTGTATGAAAGACTAAAAGCGTGGGCGATAGAAAATAATTCATTAACAGATGCGCCATTGTGGGTAAAAATAAGAACAGTACTGTGGACCCTGTTTTTATTTTGCACTCATTGATTCAAAAACAGTTTGAAAGTCAAATGAAGCTTAACTGTTGTTTTATTGATTGTAAAAAAAGCTTACGATTGCATTGATATAAACAGACTCTGGTATAGATCTATTTAGTAAGTTGGGAATCGATGGTACAGTTTTGTCAGTAGTTAGATCAATCCATAATGAAGTGAAACTATGATCGAAAGACTTAGGCACATTATCATTTTTTAAAGTTGCATTGGCCTGTTTCAAGGAGTGATGACCTCGCCGATATTTCCCCCTTTTCCTTTATGCTATTGAACTGCAATTACAAGAGAGTCTTGACATCGGAATTAACATTCACATTATTTCAATTTATTTAGTGCTTTTTACCGACGTTGTGGTTATTGTATCAGAGGCTTAGCAGGATTGCAGAATTGTCTACATAGTTAACATTCATACTGTCGAAAAAAGAACCTCGCTGTTAAGCTAGATAAACTAAGGTTAAAGTGTTCTGGAAGGGTGGAATACTAGGGATTAATGATAAATGGTGTTATGACAAAAATGAAGTGGAAATTGTTCGTTTCTTTAAATACTTAGGAATTGTATTTAGTAGTTGCGGTGCACTTATGCTAGCAACAAAAACTCTAGCTGGAAAGAGGTTGAGATCACTTCTCTCAATGATGGCGCTTCTCAGGTAATATTCCACAATATATATATATATATATATATATATATATATATATCTACTACAGATATTAAGGTGACCATATATATATTAATCTAGGCATTATGGGGACCGCTGGATTAAGGCGACAAAAATTGGTCTCCTTAATATTTTCAGTTCAGATTTGATGTATCAAATGTCAATAAAAATGTCCATTGACAGTAAGTTGATAAGCTTGAATGTTTATTTACGAGATCATTTCATTGTTTTAAATCTTATTCTCTTTTAATATTAAAAAAAATATTCTTAAACTTTTGCGTGCGTATATTTGTGTATCCATAAAAATAGCTATTAAGGCGACCAGGGAAAAAATCATAATTTTGGTCAAAAATAGCTATATACTAAGCATTTTTTATTTGTTTTACTTTATTTAAAGCCTATTGTATATTATCCCGAAGTTTCATTCCATAAAAAACAGAAATAAGGAAATTCGATATTTCGTGTACCATCAGCATCCAAATTTTCAAGTATACAGAAATTTAACTTTCCGGAATATAACGGAAATTTTCGGGTATCTCCGTGGTATCATCTCCGTGCAATTATGCAGTATGGCGTTCATCTCTTACGGAAAGAGAATGGTAAGTTGATAAGTGTTTAAAATACATATTCAACGTTTTTTTCGTTTATTTTTTATGACTTTTGTGCAGTAGTATAAATCGTCCACCCTTTGGATGAAAAGCAAATGATTTATCCGGATTTTGTTCATCCGAAACTAAATCACTAGTATCAACATCCGGTGTAATTTTTGCTTGTTTTTTGGAGAAACTCGATTGATTTCTAGCAAACTTGGTTTACCACTACATCGTCGCTTATTATTATTTGGTATGTTCCAATCTAAAAAGGGATTTGCTCCCTTTACATCTCAGATTTTAATAAATAAAAGACGAAAGGATACAAATGCCTTACATTTTGTTTGTCATTGTCATGTCATTAGTCATTCTAATCACCTTTGAATAGCAGAACAGAACAAACACTATCACCAATTCGTATTGTGGCTTTTTGCATGTGTCTTGAATTCTCATATTTGATAATAAATGCAACAATAAAATATTTCCCTTATTCTGCCACAGTTATGCACCAGTCAGTTGTAACCATGGCCCCCAGGTCTTGTCTATACTGGGGATAGCAGGGGAAATGGGCCATGTTTTTACCTTCCAGGTGGACCGGCAGTGCTGAGTGAATGCGGTGTTATTGGTTTTTGCGCTGAAAACAGGGAATGGGCCTAACCTAGGATGTCCCCAGGGGCATTTGACGGGGATCTGGTCATTTCATAACCTTACCATTTCGTAACTGCTGAATCTTGGTTATTTCGTAACCATTCTGTTAGTCAATTCGTAACCGTCCAGAAATCAATTGCTCATATGGTAACCACCATTTAACAATGTGATAAATAGTACACTTAGCACCTCGTTAAGTGTATTGTTCGAACCTGGATGTATATGGCACAGCAACCAAGACACCAATTGGGAGACATTACTCAATAGTTATTAGATAGATATATATATATATATCTCATGCTAAATTAGACATGATTTGTTATACTACCAAAATATGTTAATTATTTTCTTACATTTTGATTACTTATAAACAATAATTTAAGACTGATTGCGATGTATTTTTGAGTAAAATTACGTTTACATCAATGATCATTCTTGACCTATTTCATTGACTATATTTGTTTGAATTGTTTAAAACGAACAAAATTTTGTTCTGTTCTTTTCTCAATTGATCCATATTCTGCATACTTTATATCAGAAACCGACAAAAAACAGCCTAAAATTATTAGTTACGGTATTAATTTCCAATAACAAGATACAAAATTAAACATATCGGCACATTTTTAATACAATAAGCATATAAAAAGCGCATACCGTACTCTCATTAGGCAAACTCACTACATTTTACAATACTTCTATGCAATTTAAAAAAATGAAATTCTAAAGTTATATGGTCTATATATATTTAAAAAGTATTGGCTTAAGGTCACAATTCCTCTCAATGGTAGAACATCTATGAATTAAAAAACTATTACATTTAATATTCAGCCTACTTATAATATTTCCTTCGCAACATAAAAAAATAGCTAGTGTGAATGTTTCTATTTGTCATAGTTTCAGAGTTTATTAGCAAATGGTGCTACACTATTAGGAATAAAGAAGGAATACAACTACTAGATTTAACTTTGTTTATGTTGTTATTTTTATGTTTTATACTTACAGTAAACTTATTTTGTAAATTCAAATGGTATTAAATTAATTCGTCATAATTATAGGAGTCAACGGTTAAGATATGACCATTCAATTTCTTAACGGTTATGAATTGACTAACACAATGGTTACGAAATGACCAGCAATGAGCGGTTACGAAATGACCATAATTCATTTGAGAGGGCTTTAACCAGCTGTTTGTCTGTGCAGAGCGGGAATTTTACCTGGGATTGGCTGGACCGAAAGTCAAAGTCCCCGCTATTAGCAGGACCTTGGGGGCCCATACTGCAGTTGACTGTTGCATTATTTGGATTTTTTCTTAACTTTACGACACGCCCCCCTACAGTATTTTATAGTCAAGTTGAGTAATATTTATTTACAAAAATTGGATAACTTAACAAGTAAAGTAAACTGTACTGAGCTTTTGAACAAACCTACATACTTATAAATCAAAATTGATATTTTAGGGTCTACACTGAATAAACCAAAAATGTTAGTTTTGATTTGCTAAATTCGAACAGTATTTAGTCTATCCACACAAAATTTACAGGATCATCAGGTAACAAATTTTCTAAAAATTCTCTGTTTGCCAAATAGGGAAGACAGGTTTAAGTGGGGTTAAAAGGTTGCTATCTGTGACAAAAAAAATACTGTTCAAAATTGTGAGTATTCATTTATCATTCGTTCAGTAAAGAGCATGCAATGGCATAGTGGCTGGATTAGATAATCTGACAGCGGTGCTGGACGTCAGGATTTCAAATATTGTTGTGAGTTCAATGTACCAAAAGAATACCTTTGGAATACACAATTATCTATAAAAATGGCAGAGCAAATTGCCCATATTGTAGTAATGTCTTAGATCCAGCTTGGATAACTTGGACACAGTAAGCGGTTCACACCCAGGGAAATTCTCAGATAAAACAGTGCCTATAAACTTGAACATTACATTTTTCATTGAGACAATTAAAGAAAATACATTATTGCTGATCTTCTGAAAACAAATCTTCTAACATTCAAATATTTAATTTGTTGGATGAACTAAGGTTTATATTGATAAGAGATCGCTTCAGTTGGATTTAAACTAATCACCAACAAAAATATATGCATTTAAATTACACAATGTAAACAACTGCGCCACATATCTTATCTGTATGTTATGGGTTTTTAAAATTTAGCAGTTAAATATAGATAAGCATACTGGTAGGTCTGGTTGGTCTGTTGCTTTAGTTGCTAAGTAAACATAATGTCAGTGATTTCATCACTATTTCTATTAAAATATCAGTTTTCTTTTTCAGGGCTTCTCACATTTGCACCATTTTTTTACCATTTGAATCATAAAAAGATAACAAACACAAGAACTTACACTTTGTGAATATTTAAGGAATGTAAGGTGTCAGATTTCAGATTGCTCATTATTTCTGGAACACTAAATACTTTATTTGATTGTGTACACTGCACTTTCTTGTTAAGCATTCATCCAAATCATTTGGGTGCATTTTGGCAGAAAAACTGCTTTTGGATTTATACTGGTCATCAAAACCGGCACTGACGAAACATAAGACGTGTTTAATTAATGTGCGGGAAAGAGGTTTAAAGGTGTCGGCCGACAACGAAAGGCTTGCGGGTTGCAGTACCCCTTCAAGTAGTTCTTGAAATAAATGATTCTCTCAGGTAGCATTTGATTATGTGTACATTGTATTCTTGTATGTATTTTCAAGTTTACACATGATTTATATAAGGTTTGTATAATTTTAGTTTTATTTAAGTTTTAAAATTTTGACATTTTTTTTAAGATTTGCCTGCCCCTATCTGAACACTTAAATTCTTGGCCTTTGGACTATTGTCTGCAACTTCAAAACACACTTTTTGGAACAGGACACATTTTCCTGATATTTTATCCAGTTTGACTGCAACATAAGTTGTATTTATCATTAATTTAAGTAAAAAATGACATTTATATTGCCATAATTACCTGGTAGTTATTTGTTAATTTGTTTTAATTCATGGATAGTTTTATTGCGAGTGTCATGGAAAGCTGGAACTTTTCAGTACACAACATGCAAACTGAGAATGAACTGTGTGTGCCAGCTTTGTGAACGAAAACACAAGGCGGCTATGGTAAGTTGCGTCAAGATACCCTTGGGGACCCCCCCCCCCCGACACGCAATACAATTCGTGTTTCGCTGATCTGTTGGCTGGGATCAGATCATCCATTTAGGGATTTAGATATGTTACCCCAGGCTGAATGTTTAACCGTCATCAGACACTCTGCCATGAATGTAAGGGAGTTTAAAGCTTCTTATTTTCCTGTGTAACTATATTGATGTTTGATTAAATTTACGTCGTCGTGTTATTGAGTAACCATTTGAAATTGGGCCAAAATCATCAAGCTAGAGCTTTGCATAATCTTTTTCAAATTTCTGGGAGATTTCTGCCCTTGAAAGTATTTGCTCGCAGACCGCCTCAAAGTTACACTTTGTTCAGTATTTAAAGCTTTCAGATACACTTTTTGTTAATTGAGATCTTAATGACGCTACATTGTACTTCTAAGTAAATAGATGCTCAAAGTAACAAGATGCTCTGGGTGTTCACTGGTCACAAAGGCTACCCAGTATTGGTTGTTTCTTTTTTCTGAAAAGATGTTTCTAGTGAATTGCCAAGTTGCAATGGTTTTGACGCCACAGAACCAGCACAGCTCCATGACAGATATATATATATATATGTTTTCGTCATTGATGTCGGTACTGCTGTATTGGTGGCCTCACAATTTCTGTGTGGAAATGTCATCTGATGCACTCATAACTGCGTATTTCTAGCATAGCTTTCATAAGTGCATGGCCATTCTCTGTCATTTTCAGATACACTGTGTTGTGTGTGGATAAGAAATGCAGAGTGGTACCACCAATCACCTAAGCCACCATTCCCCTTACAGACAAAAGGCTCATGGGGAAAGTTCCTGCAGTTTACAGCAAAGCTCTCAATTGTAGCCCTACAAACTTCAGGTAAGTGATAAATCTGGGCTTCAAGATATCTCTGTACTCACTTTAAGTTTATACTTCATTTGAACAAAACTTACTATTTCAGCATCAAAATCCAGGTTTAGATCCCAGACCGAACCTTGTCTCCTTTATTAAACTTCATTTCAGATGATCTATAAGCCACATACATGTTCACTACTTATGGCGGATAAGAACTTTCGCAAATTGATTATAAATGCGTTTTCCCAGATATACAACCTCCTCTTGCAGATACTGCCCATGGTGAAGCTTGGGTGCACTGGGCCGGTTATCCAGCCGTGTGGAATCAACATCTCCAGCTGAACTGGGGCCGGGAATTATATAAGAATCCTTAGCAGCATGGTGAGCTTTTGTGTATTTATTTCCAGGCTCGTATACCCGTCCAGACTTCTGCGTTTAAGCTTTCTTTTCGTCATTTTTTTAAATAAGGTATCTCAAGTCTTTCAATGAAATCACAACTTTGGAGGCTAGATTTAAATTAAGGAACCATTATGTGTAGAAAGCCTTTTGGGTGATTTAAAATCAAATTAGTATAATTATAATTGGCCTTGTGGACCTTTCATTCTTTACTTTGGTCAGAGCCGCTTAAGTATGTATCTCAGAAAATGTAGCTGTCTAAGTGCCTATTCCATCAATGAGTATCACTGTCTTTAAATTGCTGTTGTGGTACATTTCAAATAGCAAAAGTTTTATGGCCCTGCTTGTTTGCAACTCCTCATTCAGTTTTGTACAGCGAGAAAAGTAAGGGAATTCTAGAGATTTACTAGTATTATGGATTGTTTTTCTTGAGTTACACAGTACATAAGGAGGAATTAGTGTGTACACAACTCGTCATTTTATTCCTGTTTATTATTTATATATGTAACATAGATGTGTACAAGACTAACGGTACTGTAGAAACATGACATTAAAGAGCTCACTTTGATTAATTTTCCAAAATAAGATATCTTTACTGTTAAAGTAAGAACTTTTACTGCATAGTAAGTAATGTCTTCTGCTCATCTTTATGACATCATTACATGGAATGATGTCAACTTCCCAAGACACATTTCCACATGGCGCAGCTCATTTATATATATTGCTGATGGATTGTTTAGAATGGGACAGTTTTAATTGGACATAATGTTTTAATCGCCATTTTACAGAGTGCCAGCCAGTAATTGCTGTTCTTTGCATTGCTGAGGAGGACAGTCCTGCCAACATAACAGTTTGTTCAATAACAGGTAAAAAACTGGTCTCACTTAACATTTTCAACCACTGTTCGATCGTAACAATTATCGAAGAACCGGCTAGTCTCAATCATGCAGCCACTCTAATTAGAGTCGAAGAACGATATAGATCCGGATACAAGCGTCTAGATGATCGAGACTAAATTGGCAACATGAGAACATTTATTTCACTTCCTGATTCTTGAAAATTACGTGAACAAATCCTATTTAAATTTTGATTAATTTTCGGACAAATGTGTTTGTTTTAATTTGCCTTCCACTTAAAGTAAACGTATATATACTGGGCAAGAAGTGCTGAATTTCATCGTGAATGACAGTGATTATCCAAAGTTTGAATTTGGTTCGGACATGTTTGACGGGAATTCAAAGACATTTTTTGTCAGCAGTCTTATATCACAGGTTTCCATGCACTTTCGCATAAATTGGTTCATTCCAAGATAAAAATTATAACCTTTTTCAAAACGTTCAATCTGTGAGAGTGCAGCTTTAATAGACCTGTAAAGACTTGTCGATGTGAAACTTAACTCTCAATCAAACTATGGTAAAAGATCAAATGTGGGGCTCCGTGTGCGTCATAGACTGTGTTAATTTTTATTTAATATGATGAAGAGGTAGTTAAGTTATCTTTGTTAAAAGTCTTCATTTGAAGCAAAAAAATATTTCAATACCCTGTATGAATTTTCTTCACCGGATATTGATTCATAAAAAACATTGCTCCAGGGTGCGGAGCTATTTTTTGCTATATGTCTATATGGAAAAATCTTCTCCTCAGAAGTCAACTTTGTCCCCAATGTGCAAGGCACAATCTGTGAAAATAATTTCAATAAAAGTCACTGATTATTATTATTGTTATTATTATAAATAAACTTTTACTATTTCAGGAGACAAACAGAAACACAGAGGTGCTATACATTTCAATGGAAAAACAAAAGCATCTCCCATCATTTTGGCGTGGCTCAATCAAGAGAAGAATTTCAAGAAAGGTAATAACTGAGCAACTAAGAACATGCAGGTTGCACCGGTTACAGTGTAAGACCCATCTCGCTTCATAAGAATTGATAATCATCAATGTATTAAATCAATAAATTGAAAGCAAGTGTCTTGTCTTTTGCAGTGTTTTTGAAATAGAATATAATTTTGAAAAAAAGACTAAATAATTTTTTAATATGATTGTGAATATGTGATGTTTTCTTCTGATCATTCTCTCTCAAAAACCAGATACAAAAAAACATGTTTGCAAATTTTTTTTGTTTTACTTGTAAATTTGTTTTACTTGTAAATATAGTTTTAAGGTTGTATTTTAGGAAAAGCTTTTTATTCTGCTAAATACAAACTTAAATATTGTAAGAGTTATGGCCCTTTGTAATTTTTAAACAAATACATTTTTTTCTTCATGTTTTTGTAAGCCCATTATACAGGGACTTTTAATATTTTCACCAGCTGCATAATAAAGTCAGACCAAAAGTGTTCAGTAAGTGTCCAAACAATAACTAAGTTAGAATCCTTTCTCAAATCAAGTGAGCGATATAGGGCCATCTCTGTGTTTGTCTGACTAAAAAACAATAATCAATCTTTGAGGTAAATTGACAAATATTGTTGTAGAATGTTTTGTGAAGACATACAATTAGATTACTTTGGTGTCAATAGGATTTAGGTTTCTGCCCATAAAAAATATTTAGAATAGCATTTGGGTCAGTCAGTTCACGTTCAATATTATTGATAGTATAAGTGGAAGCAGTGACTTAAAATTAATTACCAAACAGTTTCTGCTCAATTGCTTTGAGTTAACATACGAGTTATGAAACTTGGAATACTAGTTCTTGGTGGCATAAATGAAAGACCTTGTTTTGTCACATTGACTTGTAATCAAGCACTAACTAAATCCTCTAAATTCTTTTCAGGTGATGGTTGGGCACACACAAGAAGACATAGATCACAGGTGTCCAGGCATATGAGTAGACCGGAGTTTCACTATCTACCAAACTTACTTCATCAGAGGAGCAGAAAGCTTCTCAAGATCCCGCACTGCACACTTAGATATAGTCTTTGACTACAACAAGGGGATGAAAGTACAGAAAGGTCCAATTGAAATCAATTCTGTGCTGTGTCATTTCTTCATTCTGGAAGTCGATGGACATGATTTATCATGGCATCAAGTGTGCAGTTTGTCGACTATCAGCAGTCTTGTTCACCAGTTGTGCAACTTGAGCTGGTAGCTTTATTGCTTGAAGCCACAGCATAAGAGGGGGAAGGTGCAGGCTCATCAAAAAGTCTCAAAAGTTGAAACTAGGAAAAGAAGTTTGTGAAAACAATTGTTACAATGATTTGGTTTCCTTTGAAACTTGATACATACTATGTGTATGTTGAATGAATTGAGATGCTTAAATAAAGAACCGCTATTCAAATATCAGGAAACTGCATTTTTCATACTAATGGGTAAATGATGTCGCCATTTCCTGTATGTATTTAAATAAGATATGTTTCCACAATTAATATTTTTAGGGAATTTTTCTCAACCTAATGAATGAGATTAAATTGTACAGCGTTATATGAGCTTAATATGTGTTTTCTGTTTCTTTAAAATTGGTGAAAAATTGTCAGAAGATAATAAGACCATTATCCATTACTGCAATCATACAATCAAATATACAGGGACAAACCCACTGGGCATATAATATAATTAAACCCTGTTTAGGGGCACGAGGCAAACAGAGTTACTTTCAAACGTTAAAGCTGCACTCTCACATTTTGGACGTTTTGACAACTTTTCTTATTTTTTGTCTTGGATTGGAACCATCCAATTTTTGTGAAAAATTAAATGGTAGATTTTTCTATTTAAGTTAAAACATTGATGTTTTATGCACTTTTCTTAAACCGTTAGTAACATTAATTTTCGAACGGAAATATGAAATCTGTGATCTGATCTTTTGTCAGCAATCTTTTATCATTGGTTTGCAGATAATTACGCCAAAAAATGCTCATTCCAAAACAAAAAAGGTGTGAAAACGGTATAACTGTGGGAGTGCAGCTCTAAATGTTTAATTTCTTGATTTTACTACTGTATTAGAAATTACAGGGGTTGGGGCATATTTTTAGTGTTTTTATTCCTTTTTTATGATTCATACAGTCATACTTTATTCCTCAGGGCATAACTTACAAATAGACAAAACTGGAAAATGGTCATTTCAAAAGGCCAAAGATAATGCAAGTTGAACAATCATATTGTTCATGGCTTGTATTTTTGGTATATTTTGTTGCATATGCTATAGAAAAGTTGAAAGTTAAAAATAAATTCATAGTTGAAATGATGGCTTTGAATGGTATTGTCAGATGAGAAACGGCACTATTAAGAAATAGGTATAATGGTACTTTATTTATTTTGATCAATTTTAGATTTTGTATGAAAATTATTATCTTATTTAGTACATGAGACCTTTTAAACAGTTATGGACAATATAACAACGTGTATATGAAGCTTTAGATTAACACTTAAAGCTGCACTCTTATAGATTGTCAGTTTAGACACAAAATTGTCTCAAAATCTGCTGATTTGGTTATCATTCCTTTAATTCAGTCATATTAGATAATTCACAATAGAACCAATCAGAAATGTTTGGTAAAACTGCCGAAAATTTCATTTACATTAAATTGTTCATAATGCTTTTAGCCATAAAACATCATTTTTTAACATAAATATGATAAACTGCAATCTGATCTTTTTTCAGCAGTCTTATATCACCTAAAATTGGGTCTAGACATTTATGCAAAAAAATTGTCCATTTATAGACAAACAATAAAAGAGTACCGGTAGTCAAAACGATCAATCGGTGAGATTGCAGCTTTAAATACACCTTTTAAGACCGCTGTAAAATTCCAATGGTTTGCCTAAATCTTTAAAGCTAGCATACTGTTTAATTGACAACCATACTTATTGTTTAAAAGTGTCATGGTATCTTTGTGCAATGTTTTTATATAATTCATTAAAGAAGTCAAAACAAATTTAGTTTGTTTATCTTGTAAATTGTTTTCTATTATTTAAATGACCCAGACAAAAATGGGAACGTCAGTGCTAGTTCTTTTACTATTAACATCCCATGAAGTTTCTATTGGTGTAGCAGCAAGGTGTTATATTAAGGATGCATCATTTAAACCAAATTATACATTCATATGCACAACATACAGGCGTGTAGCCGCCTATACGTGAATTCGCGGCTGAATCCACATGATTCTGACAAAAAATCAACCAAAGTTGCAGTATGCGAACTTGACTACATGAATCTAAAACTGGTTATTTTCCAGTACTAAATAATGCACATCGGAACGCCCAGAATGCACTAGATTGCACCATGGTTTTCAAATTTTTCAAGTTTGCCCCGAACCCCCCAGAACATTTATGAATCCACATGAATAGAAGGGTAGCTACGCCCCTGACATAATTGAAACCACAGTGTGGCTAAACAACACTTGTATGTTTATCCTACGCAGTGATCTCCCATGGAAATGCAATCGTCAAAAAATCTGAAGGGGATGTTTATATGGACTACATTTGAAATGCACCAAGTGTTTAAAAAAGTTGATTTCAGTCACGAAGAGAGTCAACCATACCCACACTTGTTGGAGTAAGATGAAATGTCCACTTTCCGCGAGAAAGAAAGTACATTGAAAATGTTCATTTGATTCAAGTGACTATTTTTTTTTATAAATATGTTGCAATACAAAGAATACGTTATTTTTTATAATTGTTTACCCATGTTGAATTTTATTTGGCAAATTTATAAGAGATTTATATACGAGGGCATAGCCAGAATTTCGTGGAAAAGCTTGATAAAATGAAAACAATATGCAGCATATCTTTTAAACTTTCATACAATAATAATCAGGTAATTTGAAATTAAGAATGCGAGTTTCATCGTAAAGCATGTTATAACGACAACGTAGTGATCACTATGGAAACAGGTGGTCGCGCATTCCTCCGCAGTTGCTAAAATAACCCATGACAATATCTTGTTTTGCTGACCACTCACATTGAAAGCAATAAAACGGCGCGAAGGTTTGCACAATTGACGTGACGTTAATAACGTGTGATGAAGTGAAGTTTTAAGTCAGTGCGTTTGTTTGTTTATTTCAAAGGAAACATTTTAGCTTGAACGGTATAGTTAAATTTTGTTTAAAATGACGCCAGAAGACAGATTGATAAAACGGGCAGTGATACAGTTCTGTGTGAACCTAGGGAAAACTCCATCGCAAACACTTAAACTGATGAATGAAGCATCGAGTGAAACTCAAGTGAAGCGAATGCTCGTTTACAAGTGACACAAGCGGTTCAGTGAGGGGTGGCAAAGCATTTGTGACGACGTGAGGTCTGGGCGACCGGTTTCACAAACTACAGAGTGTGACGTCGAGGCCGTGAAAAACATCGTTGACGCTGATCGTCGAGTCACTCTTTATGAAATATGCAAGATGTTGGACATGAGTTATGGGTCGGTACGGAGGATAATGAAAGATGGTTTGAAAATGAGTCGAGTGAGTGCGCGTTGGGTTCCACGGCTGCTGACAGAAGATGAGATGAGCAAAAGAGTACGGGAATCACCCCGATTCTTAGCTCGGTACTAAAAGGAAGGAATCCGTTTTCTTGAGAAGATAGTCACTTGCGATGAAACCTGACTGTTTTATTACGACCCTGAGACAAAACAGCAAAGTAGTCAATGGAAGACTACCGGTTCCCCGCCTCCGAAGAAGGCACGACCATCCTGCTCGATAGGAAAGTATATGTCCATTGTCTTCTTTGATGTGCAAGGTGTAATCCTACTCCATGTAGTTCTGCAGAGCCAATCTGTGACGGATGCTTCCTACTCGAAGGTAAAGTGATATATAACAAAATTCATTTTTATTAATATTTAGGACTTGATAAAATCTGCATTAAACAATATTTTAAAAAGTTTATGATTAAAATATGGGATTGAATAAGTGCTAGTTTTAATTATAATATTTGATGAAGTACGCAATACGCGACAAATGTTATAAGCCTCAGTTATGTTCTCCATTTAAGGTTTTGAGGTGTGACTTGTAGAGGGCGATGGCATTTAAGAGCATAGATCGGAGGAGGCACAGACTACCGCGACAATCCAGCTTGAAGCGGAGATCCTTCTCCACCCCCCTTATTCGCCAGACCTACCACCATGCGATTTTGCCCTATTTCCGAAACTTAAATGTGAACTAAAGGTAAACGCTTCAATGACTTTCAGGCACTACAGAGTGAAGCTCAGACACGCCTGTATTCTTACAAGTCAGAGTGGTTCAGTGACATTTACCGGCAGTGGGTAGCGAGACATCGACGTTCTGTTGAGGCGAACGGCTCTTACTTTGATAAGTTATGACGTTGACGTCAGATTCTGACGTTTGAACTGATACTGATCTCGTGTTAATGAAAAAGCTGTAGTTTCCTTTATATTTTATGTATCAGTTTGAAGTTTTATATGTCATTTACAGCTGAAATAGATTTTATAGCGAGCTGACGTTCGTTGAAAAATATTAAAATGTGTTTATTGTATTAAGCAATTCCACGAACTTCTGGCTATACCCTCGTATTAAGAAACTCGGAAAGTATGTGAATGGTTTGGACCGGCTTCCTCAGCCGCTAAAGAGGATATGATTATGACATACTTTTTTTTAAATCTTTCGAACATGAGTTTTTGAGTTAATATAAGCGAAGCGTTAAGGCTTTTAAAAATGCATCTTTTACTTGGATTTTATAGATTGTTATTACGAAATAAAGTATGGCGTATCAAACGAAGTGTTAAAACTAAGCTATTGATGGCTGAAACCCTTTAATAAATGTTGATATGTGCTAACATATAGTCTTTGAAGTCCAATATTTGGAAATGCGTTACTAACCCGATTCAACAAAAGGCTATTGCACAATCAATTGATTGACATAATCACGTGATAAACCAATAACTTCCATTAAGGTTGAAATATTCAACACCTTAGTATGAGTCCCTGTGGGCGAGTGGATAAGCGATCCGTTTTTTATTCTATGTGTTATCTGCACCCCTATGTGCTTGCTCCCAACTTGAACAAGATTATTTTTTAATATTTCAATCGTTTTTTTTTTAAAAATGCAATTGAAGTATAAAAGAAAATCAACCTGGTTACTATTATTTCTGAAATTTCAGTACCAAGGAGTAATATAAATATGCATGTAAGTGTTTTCAGATGCATTACGAGAAAAAATATGTTTGGTGCCAAAACATGAGAGAGTCTCTTTAAACGGAAAAGTTTTGGCAGTTTCTCAGTCAGTCAGATGGTGATAAATATAATGCATAGCATCATTGCTCTGGAGTACGAGAACGTTGTATACAGAGTATTTTTTTACTGAACATGCGTCTGTTTATGTTGATGTCATAACATGTTTAAACTGTTTAAAGGAACTATAACATTATGAAACAACAAATCTGATTACAGATATCGGTGGCAGATCCAGGAATTGACTTAAGAAGGGGTACGTGAAACTCATGGGTTTAATCTTTCCACATCCGTCCCTCCCTCAGAACGGTCCCGCTGGGACCGACCCCCCCCCCCCCCTGAATCTGCAATTGGGTACATGCATTAAAACCGTCTACCGTCGTAGCCTATTGGTTAAGGCGTTCTATACCCTTCATTCAATTGACTTAATACTTCACACAATTGTTCAGGACCATCAGCCAATGAGGTTACATAACTCCATATCCTTAATACAAGTTATGGCCCCTGATTGACTTAGGTTAAAGTTTTAGGCAAGTAAAAGTTAAGGGCAAGTTGGAATTTAATAAAAAAAACTTCCATGGGTCACAATGAACTCAATCAACAATGTTCTTTAATCATGAGCTAAATATTCAAGCGTTAACAGACACATTCGTATTCAGACGAAGCTTGTATTGTTTTTACAAGCACCATAATATATCAAATATTAAGTCACCATTCACTAGCGGATTGAGAAGGGGGTGCAGTTGGCGTGCGCTCCCTCTAAAATCGTCCAAGTTTACTTTTTGTGTCAATATATGAGAAGAAAATAATAAAATATACACATAATGCATCATTTCCGACTACAAATTGTTAAAAATTTCTTGATTGAGTAACCCTCAATCCTCCTGCAAATGCCCATAAGTAACGCCCCCTTCTAACGAGAATTCCTGGATCCGCCCCTGGTCATTATATATTTGTTTATCAAACGGTACAGAGACCAAGTGACTGAATCTGACTTGCATTTAATGAATGAGATGGTCTGTAAAAGATTTCCGATGAATATTCTATGAAATTTGCAGTCCTCCCGTTCGACTGGTCATTGTTTGTGGATTTATTATACACAATTATAAAAATACTATTACCAAGTTGTCTCTTAAGGTTACGGGAGCCTTCACTGTCAAAAGTAAGATATATATAATTTGTCCCCCTAATGCCATAAATATGGATGGTCCCCTTAATGCCTCAAAAATAATATTATATATACACTGGTCTCCATAAACCCTTCTACATATATACCGGTCCCCTTAAAACCTGCAACATACTTACAAATTATTAAGGAGACCGCAAATTACGTATATTTTTTGTTAATTAATTTAAGAAGCCTAAATTTTGTACTCATAATAAATGATCATTTCAATACTAAATTATTAATAAAAAAGCAAAATAAAGTATAAAACAAAAAATATACAAATTGTCTCCTTAATGCCTTAAAAAATATACGGTCTCCTTAATGCCCTAAGTAGATATATATATATATATATATATATATATATATATATATATATATATATATATATATATATATATATATATATATATATATATATTGTTTATTTGTTTATGCATACGTATTATCAGTAGTCCTTAACTATGGTTCTGAAGGCTGGGGTATATACGAAAATTCGGACGTGGTAGAAAGAGTCCACAAACAGTTTTGTAAATGTGTATTAAATGTGAAACAGACAACCAAATGTTAAGCTTTGTATAGGTCACAATTTGATATTGAAAGAAATGTAAGAATGATTAAGTATTTCTTAAAACTTGATATAGTCAAGCAAGGTAATTGTATTTAAAATGTTATATTACAGTATCAAATGTATAGTGTTGAAAATCATTCTTCTACGAACTGGGCATCAAAAGTTAGGGAAATGCTCCAATTCTCTGTTCCCTTATTGTATGTGGTTATACCCTGGGTAGGTAAAATGGACGTTATTGTTCCCGTACTAAAACGTAGACTAAGAGATAATTATATCAGCGTTTTGAGGTCTGGGTTAGATTTGTCTTCGTCTCCAGAGGTGTTCAAAGAACTTAAGACAAAATTAAAACAATCCTCATATCTCAGACCTGTTAAAAATACAAAGTATAGAAGCATTTTATCTAAGCTACGGTTTTCATCCTATGAACTAAATATAGAAATAGGTCAACACAATAAGGTTCCTGGGAATGAAAGAAAATGTACACTATATTATTTAAATGATAATGAGGACGAGTTTTATTTTGTCCTCAAATGTCAAGTATATGCAGACTTTAAACGTCAATAGATTCCGAAGTATTACTACACTCATACGAGTTTAAAGAAATATATTGTGTTAATGCAAAGTAATAACCAATCCATCCTAAAGAAGCGTTATTTGGAGATAAGTTATTCAAATTATGTGAATCCTTAATATAGTACAAATATCTGCAATGATTTTCCCCTCTCTGTTCTGATCATTGTTTCAAAATTGTTAAGTTCAAACTTAAGGACATACGAGATGTTCAAATATTCTTGTTGATTTTGTGTTTTTTTATAGTTGTTTGTTTGTATTATTAATATCCTTACACAGTTAACCACAAAGTTGTATATACTAAGAACCATGAACCGTGCGGCTGTATTAACCAACGTGGAGCAGTTTATTATATATACACTGTTATGCACACTCTCGCAATATTTATATCAAACTTTTGATTGATCTATTAATAGAACTTACGTTATAATTGTCATATGCCATGTCTTTTCTTTTATGTATATTGTTATGACGATGAGCTTTTTATGTTTAAGTCGAATAAAATTTCTGTTCCGTTCCGTTCAAATTAATAGAGTTGCATGTCAGTTTCAGTCTCCGTTCAGTTAATTATGCTGAGACCGAGCGTTTTATATTTTCTTTTAAGAATTATACTTCAATGGCGTTTCCACTAAGTTTTCGCTCATGTCTTTTTACCTAAACTTAACATATATTATGACAACATCTTGTTTGGTGTTTTGTACGTTTAAGATACGTACTACCTTTAAAGTAGTTCTTGCTTGAAAGGACATGAATCAAACCAGACCGCCAATTTAATTAATAAAAAATACATGTAATTTTAGCGTATTTATATATATATCTTAGGATGTCAGTTTGTTCTGGTTTCCCCATCACTGGCCAGATTCCAACTATGAATATAATTTAATATATTGCAAAGGTGTATTCATTCTTAAGCGCGTAAGAGTTTGGGTCGCGCGTATGTTTTTTACTTACTTGATGTGGTACATTAAAACAGCCACTTATCAATTCAAATTGTCTGAATGTCACTATTGACACGGACAACAACGAATCATTACCTCTAGCCCATCAAAGACATGCTCGATAAATAGCCGTGATTCTTTTCACCTATATCTTGCCGGCATTTTAGTTAAATTGTGTTAAATTATGCTACCCAAACACATTACTTCAGGAATACAAAAACGACAAACTAGTATGTATGTTTTAAAAATATCCCTTTACGTCAACGTTTTACTAGTTTTAAATTTAAAAGACACTGATTGTACCGTAGCACAATGTCGACAAGAGCGAGTTGTTTCATTTCGAAGAATGTTAAATCGTGGCCATATCTTTCTTCATATTTTTCTTACCCGTTCTCTGAAGCCACGATTTAAAACCACTTTCGCAAGACTAAGTTATCTCAATAGCAGGGATTTCAAGACCTTATAAAAAATAAAAATCCATCCAATAATGCAGAGTTGTGATGTTAAAAATTAAACATATACAATTAATGCAGAGTTGTGATGTTACAAATTAAACATATACAATTATCCGATGTAAACACTTAATTGTATTTCTATCGAGAACTCAGTAGTTACTTTAATGGTTATGTATTGTGACCCCATTTAGTTTTGATATCAGTTTAAACTGCGGTGCCTTCTAATTAATGATATACAAAATAAATTACCGAGACACTCTTAAACTTATTATTTGTATTTTGTAATTGGTTTAGGTATGTTTACTTCGTAAATAATCTTGCTTTTCTAATGAAACTAATGAAACCTTTTCTTTTGATAATAATATACATAATATTGGGTCACAAGGTACCCACGGTTCACATAAATGTAAATCAGATACCTTAAAATAACCCCCTTAACAGGGCTTTACACTCCATGTTTTAGGCATGTTACGGTCATCTAAAGACGAATGTTAAGTTAATAAAATGTTCAATATTACAAAACAATATCATCCCATTATCAACTCCTTTTTTGCAACCATATTTTGTCAGGAGCACAACTCGGACAATGTTTAAGGAATTGTTTCAAACTTTAAACAAAGAACGAGTAAAGGTTTCAATGTGAACTTATTGACACTATTTTGCAAAGTTATCTTCCATTGTTCAATAAGATATGAAATAAACTTTGTTCATGAGTATGCATATGCAACTTTGAAGATTGATAAGTAGCAATATGAATTTAAAAACCGTGAAAGTATCAAACTTGGGTAATATTTTTAAAATTAATTTCCCTATGTCATTCGTCATAACAAAATATATCCAGGGCTAAACTATGAATGAAGAAATTAATTGGTTGTTATACAAAGATAGATGACACCTTCCTGGGACCATATGGCATTGCAATTGTCATAAGTCAAAATTCCTTTGTCTAAGAGCGGAAAAAATCCATGTTTTTTGTATAACATACCAACGATGTTAACATAAGCCATGCAGTTTATGGGTAGATCATATTCAAAGGTGTTCTTGTATAGGTGAATACAAGTAAACGAATAACCCTAAACGAATGGACAGTGATCACTATATGGGTATTTTAAACGAATGATCTCAACGACCACTAGATAATACTATAAATAAAATGTAGCAGCTTATTGCAGTTTATGACAATAACACTAACATGATTTTACATAAATGGTTTTATATGAAGTGGCACTTACGGCATGGCTAATTATGACAGCAGAGAAACAAACTTTACATTGATTTCAATTAAACACCTATGCTATAGCCATTTCGATGAAGGAAAAACTTGTCTTTTTTTTTACTTTTATATTTTAAAACGTCTCACATGTAAATGTCTAGTAAATGATTAGCTAGATTAGTGTTATGTTGAAATCTATTTGAAATAACAAATTTACGATTGTCATAGGCTACTAACCTAGCTAACCTCATGCAGTGGTCTAGCGATCTTGTCACAACGTTCATTTAAACAAACGCATGTGCTGACCAACTTGCAAGTTTGCACGTATCATCACTGTACTCGTATGTTTTTTATTGTTTATTCCACCGGCAATTACATATTACTATCACAATCCTAGGACTCTTTTCATCACATGCATTTTACTTTCCATGAGAAAGTGGCACAGAATGAATCTTTGGCGAACTTATGGAATTGTTCATTCATAGCTTACATTCATCTTAGAGGTTCATGTACAACTTGCTCCTTCGATAATCGTATGCATTTTTTTTATTGACGACTCATGTGCCAGACCATCACTCGCAGGTGATGGGACATTGCAATTTGAGTTATACACATTGTACAACCATCGCCTAACTTTCAACAAACTATATACTGTATATTTCCACAATATGTGCAATCCTTCGACGGTTATTAGTTTTAATGCCATATACTGACAAAAAATAAATAAGAATACAAACTGAGTGCATTCGATTAATCTTAGAGTTGATCAAACACAGAAATGGAAGATACATTTAACCGAAATTGTCAACTTAATTTGCATGATAGTTAGCATTTACAAGATGTTGAAATATAATGTATATCCGAAAAATAAATGCTTATTTAAACATTTTTAAACGAGTGAAATGTTTTATATTAAAGTATCACTCACATGCAAACAATGGCAAATTTAAATGCCTTGCACACTCAAAGAGATGCACGAATTAGGATTTGCCATTACAACTCATCTGCAGATCATATAACAAGTAAAAATGATTTTCTATTTCGACCGACTCGGACACAATGATTGAGTATTGTAGCGTTTAATACAAAATCAATATCGATTTGGATTGGTATTTTTATTGATGTTTTTAACAGAATAAAGGTCCGATGGAGACACTTTTTATTAATCATTGTTCATTCCAAAACAACTGACAAAAACGTGTATGGTATCACAATTCAATATAAAAATATTCAAAAACAAAATAGAATAAACAGAATAGTCATCGTTTTCCTACTGCTTTTACGTTAAAAAACACAATGTTAATGTTCATGTACCGTGAGAAAGTTATCATAAATAATTTGGCATGTCAATAAAACAGTTAAAGCAACAAGTTTGATATTGATGAAAAGTAATTGATAGACAATTAAGACAACTTTAAAGGTTATTTTTCTGAAGTATGTGGCAATGCTTAAGTTTCATGCATGTCTAAAGAATACAAAGGTTATTTAGAAAATTGAGATTTCCATACACTTATTGAACGCTGCTTTATATTAAACAACTCTTAATATCAAAATGTATCAGACTGCCTTCCCCTTAAATACCAAAGCAATGCTCATAAACCGATTGAAAATAATCCAAAGTGTTCTGGAACACTGTTGAAATTTACCCGCTCAGCTACATGTTCAGTATTGATGCGAAATGTGGACGATGAAGAAAAACTGAATGGTTTCTTACAAAATGCTGCGGTGATGTTTGAGATTCGTGCATAACTTGGAAATGCTTAGTATATTTAGACAAACCAGATTAACGGTAAAATGTAAAGACAGAGTTGTCCATACACTTATTGTATGCTGATCGATATAATAACGTTGGTGAATACCTTTTTCCGTGTATACTAAATCATGTAAACATGAGAACATGTACCACAAAAATGATTTGAAATAGAATTGCTCCAAAGAACATAACATTTATTGAAAATAACAGATCAGCATATAATTTTATGCTACCAGTGATGCCTCGAACGTTTTGTCAGGCAATCAGACTGCTTGAATTAAAAAGCAAAAACAAACAATAAGTATGCTATACATTACAAAAGTTATATTTCTTGAAAAAAAAATCTCGTACAATAAATGTTTCATTAGTTTTTCCTCTACCATATGTGTTTTCTATAACATAAACTGCATACAAGCTGTTTGTTCAAGTTAAACACAGTATAACCCACATGATAAGGTCACACAACAGTTGTTTACTGTGTACCCATATCATATCTTGCAAATAATGTTCATTTGTTCTCTCTTTTCAGTGTGAATGACTGGCCAGCGACATCGTAAGTATTGTTCTTCTTGCTACATTAAACTTATATACAAGTATATCGTAATGTTTTTTTTTTGTTTTTTTTTCAAACGGCTAAAATCTAGGACCGACAATGCGATCTTGCAGACAAGGTTTCTGGAAATTTCGCGCTCCAGTTTTTGTTCACGTCATTTAACAGATCAATTAATGGTCACATTTATGAATTTTCCAATATCATGTCATGTACAATATTAACAAATCCATATTATCCAACTATCAGTAAGAGATCAACCAATTTATGACATTGCCTTATCATCGTAAGCCCAGCCACATTTAACCAGCGATGTACGACTGTCTTTTCCTGAACTTACATTCCAACCTGGGAACATTAATGTTAAGAAATTGTCAATTTTCTTTATTATATCATAAAACTCCGTTCATAGCAAATTAAGCCAATATCTGAGAAAACCTATTATCAAAAAGGAAAAAAAATATGTTTTGAAAGCCAAGAACAGGTCCTGATAAACAAATAAAAAAAAGAACAACATTTAAACACTATCTAATATATTACATTTCAGGCAACGATCCTATTTCTTAGCAAAATCTATATAACATTATAAAAATTTAATGTCTTGTAGTGCACAAGACTATTTTTCAACAACTATTACATTTCTATTTTCAACACTTAATATACATGAAATGAACATAACCATGTTCCATTCAGCTTAAATTGTATGATTGTTAACAAGACAACAAGCAAAAGTGTTGTCCATTGCATGTTATATTAGTAAAAAACATATGAATTATGTTATGTCAATTCAAATTATGATGTAACTGCGTGATTTTAAATACTTACTTGTACAAGTTTTGATAAAAATCATAAGTTTCCCTAGAAATTGCCTGAAAGGTTTTAAGTTTACATGTTAAAATTTTCAGGTTCTGTTAAAATAAAACATCATGTAAAATATATTTAGCATTTTTGTTCATTAAGTGTTTGTATTTAAATGTCAAGTTTACACGAATGTGCTTCAGTAAAAAGTTGAAATAACAATTGATTGCTAAAGAATGAAAACACGCAGACATTGCATACGATATAGAACACTCTAGTCAGTAAAATATAAATATGCAGATGTTCAAAACTTTCATGAACAACTTTGTCGAGAATAATTGCAAGTGTTTAAATGATGGCAAGTGAACGATGACAAAGTATCCATTATCACTGAAACCAGCATATGTTCACGAGGTTACCCTTCTAAGACTCTTCCTCCCCCCCCCCCGTGCTAAGAAATATAGGGTATTAGTTTATTTAAGTGGAAGATCGTATTATATTCTCGGATGTCATAGTAAAACATAATTTCACGAGTGGCGAAGTCAAGAGTGAAAATATAGTTTTTTTCTATGATCACAAGTGGATGTTGACCATAGTCAATTGTATGATTAATCAAAAAGCTGCATATCGCCAAATGCTTCATATCTTATTAAATTCTATGAATTATCAGCTTGAAGCGTATTCAATCAAATGGTTTTGGATACTACTTTTTAACTCTTACGTATGGTGTTTAGTCTATTGTAGTCCATTGTAGCGTTCAGTTATTAAAAAGGTCTTACTTTAGATTCCCATATAGTTAAACTCCCAATGCTTTAATACTTCAGCAGCGTTAACAATGTCAAATCTTGCAAAGTTTTCTTATCTATTGTTTCAGCAGTAGGCAACTATAATTGATAGGCTTCATGTGCATCATAGATGGATTAGAACGAGATCATAATGTTTAAAATTATCTCAAACAGTCTTTAAGTATTTAAGTTTAAGTATTCGTTGCTACTGCTTCCTATACCAATATTGACCGGTACTGATTAAGTTAAACGAAACTATTTACCTTAACCGTCTAGCTACGATATTAGTAACCGTATTATTTTCCTAAATCACAGCTAATTACAAACGGGCGACTAGATCATAAATCACATGCATTTCCTACACAGTACCTTCAACGAATGACATATTAATTTTTGTGTACCTTCGAAAAGGGTCGAAAAGGGTCAAGAAGGGCGTCGGTTTAAGCTAATTACTTTAAAAAAACGCTAGAGCATTAAGAACTTGTATTTGCACAGGGTTAACACCGGGTTAACACCGATATGGATGAATATATTTAAGTAAAGGACACTTATTAAAGCAGTCATATGTATATATAACAGAGTAAACGAAAGCTTTTGAGGTCACATATTTCCGATTACCTGTACATGAAAGACATTTTGGAATGACCTAATTTCAAATATTTGCAATAACTGTGCCTTGGACCATGTGTACAGTGTATCAAACCTGAAATAAATTTGTTCCGGTTTGCCGTTGAAATTTAGCTTTTTAGCAAACTGTTTAGTATTGTAGCAAATGTATTGATATTTACACGGTCTAGTTAAGCCTAAAAGCTTCTATCTATAGTCATTCATCATGCAAACGATATTATGAAGAAAATATATAAACGTAAAACCTAAGAACTGAATGATATATATAAATGGGATCTGTCTCGAATCGTCATACAATACATACTTTAATTCATCATGAGTAAGCAAGCTATTTGCAAGCGAAGTTACATATTTCCTAGACGTGCTCAAAAAAACTGTGTACGATATGAGATTATTTACATCATTCCCGTTTAAAATAGCAAAATACATCACATTAATACGTTGACTATGTCGTAGCCTTTTTAATTTAAATGTGTTATCATTTAAGCGTTAATGCAAGTGGAACGAACACATTTTGTTTCAATTTAGGATTTTGTTCTTGTTTAGTGTGTCTTATATTTTCTCTTGTACCGATTTTTTATTGTTAAAACTGGTTACGTCTGTGAAACACAAAGCGTCTACTAACACAGATCTTTAACTTTTTTTATAAGCATATGCGTCTAGGCGTTGGAAAAAGCAAGAAATATATTGCATCCGTATATAATTACCACTATATGTCACATCTACAAAAGCACAATACACAGCGGAAATTGGTTGAATATACGGGAATGTACTGAAAGCCGTACATCTAACGTGTACGGTAAGTGTACGGGATATTGAATATACAGGTGTGTATATTAAAAAAACCTCGCACATCTTGAGTATACGGGATTCGATGTACAGGCGTGTACAAACCCGTACATCCGTGTTATAATAAAAAAAAATGAATTATGTAATCAATTTAAGTATTTGGGTGTTAAACTTGATAGCATACATGATATAACCGACATTTATACCATTGTCTTAAAAAATCGCTGTTACGTAGAAAAACAGAATGGTATAAGTA
Source organism: Mya arenaria (assembly GCF_026914265.1). NCBI lineage: Eukaryota > Metazoa > Mollusca > Bivalvia > Myida > Myidae > Mya > Mya arenaria. The sequence goes on from NC_069137.1 coordinate 18,647,986, forward strand.
AAAATCACCTTTGTAGAAATTTGAATGCTTTAATCGGTTTCGACAGCTTTTGAAGAAATTAAAAAAAATGGTACTTAAACTATTTTAATGGATGTACGACACCGTACATCTCCGTATATCTTGAGTGTACGGGCATGTACGGTCTCCGTACATGTTGAAAATACGGAATTATGTTCTTCGTATATTCATCGTGTACGGGATTATACCATTCCCGTACACGAAGAATATACGGGCGTGTACAATTCCCGTATATTATAAATGTACGGAAATACATCAGTTCCCTTACACGCTGAGTGTACGGAAAAGTTACAATTCCCGTACACTATGGATATACGGAAATGTACTCTTTCCCGTACACCAATGTTATAAAATAGTTTTAAATTTTGTAATCAAGTAAGGCAATTTGGTGTTTTTTTGGCAACATATATGATATGAACATCATTTAAACCATTGACTTGTATACATTTTTCCGTGTTAAGTTGAGGAACAGCAATGTGTTAGGAAGGGTCACGTAGTGTAAGAAATGTAAGGCTTTACGGGTTTTAACAGCCTTTGATAAAATTAAAGCACCATGTTTATGATACAAAAAGTGAGATTCGGCAATGCTTGTAGGGTCGATTTACGGCTATTACTAAAAATGTTTTAATGAATGTACGGCACTGTACATCTCCGTATATCTTGAGCGGACGGACATGTATGGTCTCCGTACATGTTGAGTGTACGGGAATTTATGCTCTTTCGTACACTTTAAGAGTACGGGATTATACCATTCCCGTTCACGATAAATATACGGGCTTATATATTTCCCTTATATTAAGTTTCCATAAACGCTGAGTGTACGGAAAAGTAACAATTCCTTTACACTATGGATATACGGAAATGTACTCTTTCCCGTACACCAATGCTTTAAAACAGTATTGAATTTTGTAATCAAAAAATGTTAATTGTTATTTCATTTGATAGCATATATGATATGAACAACATTTATACCATTGACTTGCAGAGAAACGGGAATATGTAAGGAAGAGTCACGTTTTGTAGAAATTGTAATTGCTTTTTGGGTTTTAACAGACTTTGATTAAATTAAAAAGACATCGGCATGATATAGAAGAATAAGATTTGAAAATGCTGAGTGGTGGTACATTTGACAGCATATATGATACGATCAACATTTATTACATATACCATTGACTTATCCGTTTTTCCGTCTTTCGCAGAGTAACAGGGGTCGTGTTTTGTAGAAATAATGACGCTTTTATGTGTTCTAACAGCCGTTGAAGATATTACAATGGCATCTCTATGATACAAAATAATTGAATTTAACAATGCTGGGTGGATAAATTCACGGCTAGGGCCAGGGAATGTTTAGTTTCCCGTACATGATGAATATACGGGCAAGTACAAATCCCGCATACTATGGATGCTTGGAAATATACAAGTAACATTACCCGTACAAAGTGGAAACACGGACAAGTTGTGTTTCCCGTACACGCTTAATGTTCGGGAATGTTTAGTTCCCCCGTATGTGATGAATATACCAATAGAGCATATAGGTTATGAGGGGTGAGGTTCACTCCTAAATGTTAGGACTTGTATATATATATATATATATATATATATATATATATATATATATATATATATATATATATATATATATATATATATAAACACATAAGGCTGTATCGCTTTTAGTAAATCGTAGGAATTAACTAATACATTGTTCAGATACGTCCACAGACGACTGTTTCAATTTATTGGTGACCGAATAAATTGGGTGCATAACTAATATATGTTGTTTTTATATTGAAAGGTGGCACCTAATATATTTAAGAAGTGTCATCACTGTCTTTATCTCGGGTTCTTTTATGACCTTTCCAATTAGTGCATGTCGCGCGGATATCAATTATTTTCATAATCACATGGCAAGTAGGTCATCAATCTACGAAACACGAATTATCAAAATTATTTATTAATTTTATCGACAAACTGCGGAAAGTATTATTATCATATTATGCATGAATTAAATAAAGATAAATAAATAGAAAAGTAAATAAATATCCAGAAGGTTTATATCCCTTATACAGTCGAAACTCGATGGCTCGATATTCTAGGGACCGGCCAAAATACTTCAAGCCTCGAGAATATCGAGCTAAGCGGGATTGCTTACAGAATATTATTTTCATTCGTTACAAAAAGTATTTTTACGTCGTTTGTAATTGGCTTCGCTATCTTCGCATGAGAAGAGTATTTATTGGACATAATTTTAGTTGTAAAGTTCGAAACATGATTTAATTGATACTTAGAAAATATCATTTGTTTTCTTTTATTTATTATAAATATACATTTATGCGAAAACAACAAACAAACAATTTTTAACAATGGGTAACACAAACATAGCTTATAAGGTATATTAAAAAGCATAGAATGTTATAGATGGATAACAATAAGAGACGGAACTTAAAGTTATGGCATGTTTATTCAAGCTGTTTAACCATTTAAATTTGATAATAATTATAATACCAGTCAAGCAATTTTAATCGATTAGCGCCTTGTGCTTAATGACGCCAAGCAAACAAATCAAGTTGTGAGATTCTTAACTGAACCCGCGAAAATGACATCGACCCAAGCAAACAAAACAAAGTGTAATATTCTTACTTGGGACAGCAAAAATAACTTCGAGCGTGGAGAAATATTGACCCTCAAGATATTGAGCCATCCGATCGAATTTTATATGAAGAAAGAGTAAAACAAAATCGGTTTTTTTCATCTGGTTCGAGCCAACGAGGATATCGAGCCATGAGATATCGAGCCAACGAGTTTCGACTGTAATTGTATTCAAACAATTTTATATTATCTGTGACATCTGCTTTGATGAATGTTGTAAAAATAAGATCATATATAAGGTAAGGCGTCAAAAGAGACCGATTAATAAATGAAAACAACAAAAATATTCATTAATTTCAAGTTTTCTTATTGCATTTTATTAAAATTGCATTAAGTCCTAATTTTGAAGAAACCAGATTTCTTTGTATCTTATTTTTTTTTTTCAAAAGGCTCTAATTGTTAGCTTACTTTCTTCATAGTTTGATTCCGATTATAAACTTCCATTTCATTGAAAGCAGTATTCCCTAATCCTCCCATTTGTATGAGCGAGTTGAAATAAAGATGCTCTTTAAAGTTGCATTCAAAGATTGACATATTTTTTAAAGTTTTGTCTCATCTGCTGAATTTGTTATCAATGCCTTCATTTCAGTCATATAAGATAACTAACAGTATAACAGATCTCAACTGTTTTGAAAACTGCCGAAAAAGTGTGAGTATTATTGTAACGCTTATTGCCATAAAACAACACAATTTTCATACCTAAACATGAAAAACTGTGATCTGATCATTTGTCAGCAGTCTTATGTCACTGAATTCCAGACATTTACGCGAAATTGGCTCATTCCAAGACAAAAAAAAGTTGTCAAAACGGTAAATCTGTGAGAGTGCAGTTTTAGTACTGATTTATTAATATGTACGTAAAAGAAGTGCAGAGGAAGTAAAAATCAATGTATTTTTTTTGTATTATTCAATATCGACAAATATTATACAACACAACACATTGCAAACATATATATATATACTTTAGGGAAATAACATTTAATTTTGTTGAAATCTCATTTTATCACTTAAAAAGAATTTGATTAAGTGTCAAATACTTGTTTGATTTCACTACTGTATCGATTGTATTGTGCCTTAATTCAAATAATTGAATTTGATTAACTATTTAATGTTGTTGTTTTTATTTTAAAATGTATATTTGTTGAACTAACCACATTCCAATATCTATTTTTTGTATAATTATAAATGCCAAACCGTTCTAAAAACCGCCATTAATCCATCTCTTTATACTTGTGTTTACATGTAGTCATACAGAGTGTTCACATGCTTTAACTTAAATGTGAGCTGTTAAATAATAATTAATTATTGAGTTAAGATTAGTTGACAAGTGTGCTTTAGTCAGTTGAAATGACCTTTGATTGCTTACGAATGAAACACGGATACTTTGCATACGATATACAAAATCCCAATACATACATTTTACCAAACATCCTTTTACACTTAAGGAAGGGCACGCAAACGTTCTGCTCTTGTGTATGTATCCACACAACAATCATGAGATTATGTTAATCTTTGCATGTTTGGTTTTCTTTTTGCCAAATATATCATAACGTAGTTGATGTATCTTAACAATTCTGCGTTACATGCTTACAACACTATTGCTGGAAGGAGAGTATGATGTTGCAATGTAGGACCGACTATTATCTTTACGTTTAAATTGGCAGCCATATCGAAACTTCCTACTATAGGAAGTAAACATGTGTTATTGCTTTTTGTTTATATTTTAAAACCATACATTTTGACCTTGCTAAGGTGGCGTTAACCTTTTACAAGGCAATGAGACTGTCATGCGGTCTTTATTGACTTTTGATAGTAAAAAGATTGAGTACATCCGTTTATTCTAATTTGCCGCTTTAGAAATTATAAAACATGTCCGGTCTTTTTGCATGGCTGATTAAAAATAATTTCAGAAAAGGAGCATTTCGGTATAGACAATCTTAATTGGTAAACATGTTAAAAAAGGCATATGCGTTAACGAAGTAAAGCATCAAACTGTTAAATAGGGGTTAAATTATCAGCCATTTACTATTGATGTACATATGACTTACTAGAAACATTGCAGGCTAGACATTTTGATTATTTTGATATAAACCATGACCGGCTTGCCTTTGCAGTTGTTGAAGCTTCAGTGGTGAGACGTTGTACAGGCATACAAACAGGCAAATGAGTGTTTATTGACTCGAGTATGCGAAACATTAAAGTTTTTTTGTGCGGGCAGAGGTTTTCCATTTTACAATTAAAAAAAACAGAAGATAAATTATATCATTTTGCTACTTTTAAAAAAAATCATGTATCTGATATAAGTGATTAGATATAGAACAATAAGCATGTGAAAAATATAATGATAACAATGAAAATAATTTACTGTTTATCTAAAGTGGTATCGAAATAGTGATAAAACCATAATATTAACGACAAATCTTAGACCATAAATCAATGCAAATTGTTCTAGAATGATTTGTTTTTGTTTTTCGTCTTCACATTAACTCGCATGTTTGAGCAATAACTTTTATAATTTGTGTTACTACTTTATAACTACCGTGCGGCTAAACTACAATGCAAAAACAGTTTTCCTTTGAAGACAAGTAATATTTAGATATATTGGAAAACAAAGTTTATAAATTAAAAAAAAAATATTTAAACATCACATTTGTATAAAACGGGCTAAATATCTATCTCCTGTTACTAACTCTACCAGAACTCTTTTCTGCAAAAAAGCAATTAATTTTTAAAAGAGTGAAAGGCCGCTGATAATGACTTTATAAAACCTGACATAAAGTGTTTTGTTTTTTCGTTAATTAAAGAACAAATACAAGCTGAGATAAAACATAGTTGAGCAACTCACTTTATAACATCCTAGCATATAACACATGCAATAGGATACTGAACATAACACAAGCTGAGATGAAACATGATTGAGCAACTCAATTTATAACATCCTAGCATATAACACATACAATAGGATACTGAACACAGCACAAGCTGAGATGAAACATGGTTGAGCAACTCAATTTATAACATCCTAGCATATAGCACATACAATAGGATACTGAACAAAGCACAAGCTGAGATGAAACATGGTTGAGCAACTCAATTTATAACATCCTAGCATATAACACATACAATAGGATACTGAACACAACACAAGTTGAGATGAAACATGGTTGAGCAACCCACTTTATAACATCCAAGCATATAACACATACCATAGGATACTGAACAAAGCACAACCTGAGATAAAAGATGTCTAAGCAACATTCTTTATAAATTTATATCAAATAACACTGATTTCATAGGATACAATACACAGCACAAGCTGAGATGAAACATGTTTAGGCAACACTCTTTATAAATTTCTATCAAATAACACTTATATCATAGGACACCGAATTTAGCACAAGCTTAGATGAAATATGGTTTAGCAACATTCTTTATATAATTCTAGCATATAACACTTATATCCTAGGATAAATACATGTATTCTGAAAGTAAATATTACATTTGACTACATTTAAATATTTGCGTTTAAATTCAAACTAAATGAACGTAACCATGCTAATATTGGAATACGTAAGGAACGTAACCATGTTTGTACTGGAATAGGTAATAAAAGTGAATATGATGGTACGGGAATAAATTATGAACGTTACCATGCTTGAAAAGAAATACGTTATCAGCGTTACTATAACAGTAATGATGAACGTAACCATATTATTGCGACAAGACATACTGAACGTTACAATGTTATTGCGACAAGACACAATGAACGTTACCATGTTATTGCGAGAAGAAACAATGAAAGTTAAAATGTTATTGCGAGAAGACAAAATGAACGTTACAATGTTATTACGAGAAGACAAAATGAACGTTACCATGTTATTGCGAGAAGATCCAATAAGCGTTGCAATGTTATTGCGAGAAGACACAATGGTCATGAACATTTTATTGCGAGAAGACACAATGAAGGTTACAATGTTATTGCGAGAAGACACACTGAACGTTAAAATGTTATGGCGAGAAGGCCCAACGAACGTTACAATGTTATTGCCAGAAAACACAATGAACGTTACAATGTCATTATGAGAAGACACAATGAACGTTACAATGTTATTGCGAGAAGACACAATAATCGTTAAAATGTTATTGCGAGAAGACACAATGAACGTTACAATGTCATTGCGAGAAGACACAATGAACGTTACAATGTTATTGCGAGAAAACACAATGAACGTTACAATGTTATTACGAGAATACACAATGAACTTTACCATGTTATTGCGAGAAGACACAATAAGCGTTACAATGTTTTTGCGAGAAGACCCAATAAACGTTAAACTGTTATTGCGAGAAGACACAATGAACGTTACAATGTTATTGCGAGAGGACCCAATAAGCGTTACAATGTTATTGCGAGAAGACACAATGAACGTTACCATGTTATTGCGAGAAGACACAATATACGTTACAATGTTATTGCGAGAAGACCCTATGAACTATACGATGTCATTGCGAGAAGACACAATGAACGTTACAATGTTATTGCGAGAAGACCAAATAAGCGTTAAAATGTTATTGCGAGAAGACACAATGAACGTTGCAATGTTATTGCGAGAAGACAAAATGAACGTTACCATGTTATTGCGAGAAGACACAATGAACATTACCATGTTATTGCGAGAAAACACAATGAACGTTATAATGTTATTGCGAGAAGACAAAATGAACGTTAACATGTTATTGCGAGAATACAAAATGAACGTTACCATGTTATTGCGAGAAGACACAATGAACGTTACAATGTTATTACGACAAGACACAATGAACGCTACAATATTATTGCGAGAAGACACAATGAACGTTACAATGTTATTGCGAGAAGACACAATGAACGTTACAATGTTATTGCGAGAAGACCTAATAAGCGTTACAATGTTATTACGAGAAGACACAATGAACGTTACAATGATATTGTGAAAAGACAAAATGAACATTACAATGTTATTGCGGGAAGACATAATGAACGTAATAATGTTATTGAGAGAAAACACAATGAACGTTACAATGTTATTACGAGTAGACACACTGAACGTTACCATGTAATTGCGAGAAAACTCAATAAGCGTTACAATGTTATTGCGAGAAGACACCATGAACGTTACAATGTTATTGCGAGAAGACACACTGAACATTACAATGTCATTGCGAGAAGACACAATGAACGTTACAATGTTATTGTGAGAAGACACAATGAACGTTACAATGTTATTACGAGAAGACACAATTAACGTTACAATGTAATTATGAGAAGACCCAATAAGCGTTACAATGTTATTTCGAGAAGACCCAACGAAATTTACAATGTTATTGCGAGAAAACACAATGAACGTTACAATGTTATTACGAGAAGACCCATTGGACGCTACAATGCTATTACGATAAGACACAATGAACGTTACAATGTTATTACGAGAAGACACAATTAACGTTACAATGTAATTATGAGAAGACCCAATAAGCGTTACAATGTTATTGCGAGAAGACCCAACGAACTTTACAATGTTATTGCGAGAAAACACAATGAACGTTACAATGTTATTACGAGAAGACCCATTGGACGTTACAATGCTATTACGATAAGACACAATGAACGTTACAATGTTATTACGAGAAGACACAATAAGCGTTACAATGTTATTGCGAGAAGACACAATGAACGTTACAATGTTATTGCGAGAAGATATAATGAACGTTACCATGTTATTGCGAGAAAACACAATAAACGTTACAATTTTATTGCGAGAAGACACAATGAACGTTACAATGCTATTACGGGAAGACACTATGAACGTTACCATGTTGTTGCGAGAAGACCCAATAAGCGTTATAATGTTATTGCGAGAAGACACAGTGAACGTTACAATGTTATGGCGAGAAGACACAATGGACTTTACCATGTTGTTGCGAGAAGACACAATGAACGTTACCATGTTATTGCGAGAAGACCCTATAAGCGTTAAAATGTTATTGCGAGATGACACAATGAACGTTACAATGCTATTGCGAGAAGACCCAATAAGCGTTATAATGTTATTGCGAGAAGACACAATGAATGTTACCGTGCTATAGTAACTAGACACAATGAACGTTACAATGTTATTGCGAGAAGACCCAATAAACGTTACAATGTTATTGCGAGAAGACCCAATCAACGTTGCAATGCTATTGCGAGAAGACACAATGAACGTTACATTGTTGTTACGAGAAGACCCAATGAACGTTACCATGTTATTGCGAGAAGACATAATGAAAGTTACCATGTTATTGCGATAAGACACAATGAACGTTTCAATGTTTTTGCGAGAAGAGACACTGAACGTTACCATGTTATTGCGAGAAAACACAATAAGCGTTACAATGTTATTGCGAGAAGACACAATGAACGTTTCAATGTTTTTGCGAGAAGAGACACTGAACGTTACCATGTTATTGCGAGAAAACACAATAAGCGTTACAATGTTATTGCGAGAAGACACAATGAACGTTACAATGTTATTGCGAGAAGACACAATGAACGTTACAATGCTTTTACGAGAAGACACAGTAAACGTTACCATGTTGTTGCGAGAAGACCCAATAAGCGTTAGAATGTTATTGAGAGAAGTCACAATGAACGTTACAATGTTATTGCGAGAAGACATAATGAACGTTACAATGTTATTGCGAGAAGACACAATGAACTAAACCATGCTATTGCGAGAAGACCCAATAAGCGTTAGAATGTTATTGCGAGAAGACACAATGAAGGTTACAATGCTATTGCGAGAAGACACAATAAGCGTTACAATGTTATTGCGAGAAAACACAATGAACGTTACAATGTTATTGCGAGAAGACACAATGAATGTTACCATGCTATAGTAACTAGACACAATGAACGTTACAATGTTATTGCGAGAAGACCCAATAAGCGTTACAATGTTATTGCGAGAAGACACAATGAACGTTACAATGCTATTGCGAGAAGACACAATGAAAGTTACGATGTTATTACGAGAAGACCCAATGAACGTTACAATGCTATTGCGAGAAGACACAATGAAAGTTACCATGTTATTGCGATAAGACACAATGAACGTTACAATGCTAATGCGTGAAGACACAATGAACTAAACCATGCTATTGCGAGAAAACCCAATAAGCGTTACAATGTTTTTGCGAGAATACACACTGAACGTTACAATGTTATTGCGAGAAGAGACACTGAACGTTACAATGTTATTGCAAGAGAACACAGTGAATGTTACCGTGCTATAATAAGTAGAGACAATGAACATTACAATGTTATTGCGAGAAAACCCAATAAGCGTTACACTGTTATTGCGAGAAGACACAATGAACGTTTCAATGTTATTGCGAGAATAAACAATGAACGTTACAATGTTATTGCGATAAGACCCAATGAACGTTACAATGTTATTGCGAGAAGACACAATGAACGTTACAATGTTATTGCGAGAAGACACAATGAACGTTATCATGTTATTGCGAGAAAGCCCAATAAGCGTTACAATATTATTGCGAGAAGACACAATGAACGTTATAATGTTATTGCGAGTAGACACACTGAATGTTACCATGTAATTACGAGAAAACCCAATAAGCGTTACAATGTTATTGTGAGAAGACACAATGAATGTTAAAATGATATTGCGAGATGACACAATGAACGTAACAATGTCATTGCGAGAAGACACACTGAACGTTACCATGTTATTGCGAGAAAACCCAATAAGCGAGAAGACACACTGAACGTTACCATGTTATTGCGAGAAAACTCAATAAGCGAGAAGACACAATGAACGTTGCAATGTTATTGCGAAAAGTCACAATAAATGTTACAATGTTATTGCGAAAAGACACATTGAACTTTACCATGTTATTGCGATAATACACAATGAAAGTTACAATGCTATTACGAGAAGACACAATGAAAGTTACCATGTTATTGCGAGAAGACTGAATGAATATTACAATTTTATTGCGAGAAGACCCAATGAACGTTACCATGTTATTGCGATAATATACAATGAACGTTACCATGGTATTGCGAGGAGACACAATGAACGTTACAATGTTATTGCGAGAAGACACAATTAACGTTACCATGTTATTGCGATAATACACAATGAACGTTACCATGGTATTTCGAGACGACACAATGAACGTTACCATGTTATTGCTATAATACACAATGAACGTTACCATGGTATTGCGAGGAGTCAAAATGAAAGTTACCATGTTATTGTGAGAAGACACATTGAACGTTACAATGTTATTGCGATAAGACACAATGAAAGTTTCCATGTTATTGCGAGCAGACACAATGAACGTTACAATGCTATTGCGAGCAGACACAATGAATGCTACAATGTTATTGCGAGAAGACACAATGAAAGTTACCATGTTATTGCAAGAAGACACAATGATTGTTACAATGTTATTGCGAGAAGAAACAATGAACGTTACAATGTCATAGCGAGAAGACACAATGAAAGTTACAATGTTATTGCGAGAAGACACAATGAATGTTACCATGCTATTGCGAGAATACATAATGAAAGTTACCATGCTTAAACGAAAAAAAAACACCGTAATGAACGAAGCCATGCTGAAATGGGAAGACGTCGGTAAATGTAATGAACGTTACCTTGCTAATACGGGAATTCGTAATCAACGAAACCATGCGTAATGAAAACAGAAATGCTTGAACGGTAATACGTAACAGACCATGAAGAAAAAGATTTACAACTTCTAAATCATCTCAGTTAATCGTCTTATTTTATTATGCTAACATATGCAGATATGTTGAAATATCTCGTCTTCAAAAAAGAGTATATTCACAAGGCATCCACAGTACACATAAATAAAAAACGTATACCTTAAATCAACTCCCTTAACAGGGCTTTGCACACAACCTATTAAGCATTTTGCGGTCATCTTAAAATGTGTGTTACGTCAAAAGTATGAGAAATATTACAAAACATCAGTCATTTCTTATTCAACCATTTTTTGTCCGAAGCAGAACGCAGACACCATCTAAGGAATTGATGAAACCTGCAAAATAGAACACATAAAGGTTGCTATGTGAACTTTATGGCACCATTTTACAAAATAATCTCCCATTGTTCATTTGGATATGAAAGAAAATGTATTTATGCGTATGCATACAAATGGTTGAACATTAATAAATGACAGTGTAAAGATGTAAACCTTGAAAGTATCCCAATTCTTTGGAACTTATTTTTAAAGTCATCACTCCTTGCTAATTCTTCATTCCAAATTATGTCCAGAGTATAACTAAAAAGTATTAAAATAATTAATTGAACTTTGTACATTTATAGATGACATTATTAGATTGTGCTTAGCGCAAGAATGTATCACTCTTAGTCTAAATATTGCTGAATGAGTCATGTCCCCTTGATATCTAAATTGTATTAAAATGTTTGTTCTAAATCTAAATTTCTGGCAACGTTATCTTCCCTTGTACGTTAATTTTCTTTTGAAAGTGTATCTGACGTACTGTTAAGAAACAGCATAACGGAACTAAATTTAACTTTTTGTTCATAGTTATCATTCTTTGTGTTTTTACTTTCTTCAACTATTAATTTTCTTCAAATATAGCCTTTCTTTTTTAGTGACCCCATACTTGATTTTGGATAAACCGATGTACAAAAATGTAGTTGCAGTCGCGCATGCTAACTGTGTTGAAAAAAGTTAATAAAGAGTATTCGTATATTCAAATAAGTTAACACACATACATACACACACACGCACGCACACACGTACGCACGTACACACACACACACACACACGCACACACGCACACACGCAGACACGCACGCACATGCACACGCACACGCACAAACACACACGCACACGCACACACACACACACACACACACACACACACACACACACACACACACACACACACACACACACACACACACACACACACACACACACACACACACACGCATACGAGTTTATATATACTTGTGAGTTATATAGAGCTACACCGACGTACCGAGGCTGCCCTTTCTGTTGAAGATAGAGCAACCATCTTTCAAATTAATATCGTAAATGAGGCATATATTGTAAATTGCTGTCGAGAATTCAAATAACATCAATAGTTTATTCTTCAACTTTTCAACATCATTTAGAGGCATCTCCATATATGGTATGACATGTGTCTGTCATCTCCTCGTTTGCATATTACACACAACTACCTCATAATGTTGATGATTAGTGAATACTTGTTTTAACTCATAACGTTGATGATCAGTGAATACGTGTTTACTCACCGAGGTAAAATATCGTTGTGTTAAATCATACATTAATTCTCGAGTCTACTAGCAACTCCTGCTTATCACACTGGTTCCACAGTAGGGGCCAATATCATTTGCATTGGTTTATTGGCTCAGGGCCATTTAGGGTCAATATTTATAATAAAACAATGAAAACTGCGCAACAGGATACTCAGATTGAAGATCTGATAAGCCAATTTGGCATTAAGATTAAGATCAATTAACAGAGGTTGGGTACTTGGGGGGAAGCACTTATAGAAGGCTTAAACTAGGCCTTTAAGGTTGTTCGGTTAACGCACTCCCGGGATATATATAAATTAACTCTAGCTATTGCAGTCCATGAGTATATCATATCAAAAGTTGTTTTGAGTAAGTGTATAAACATAAAAAAATACTAGGGAATTTGCAGTGATCACTTCAGGGTATTTTCAACATATGTTCTAGCCACTGCTATTGACAACAATATTAAACAAATAGTTTGTATTAATGATTATTAAAGAAGTCATATTTTTAACAGTGTGACCCTTGATATGTACTGGACAGGAACCATTTAAAGGATATTAAAAGGGACAAGTACCAGCCATTACTCGCAGTCGATGTGCCATTGCATCATAAATATTGTCCAAGCATAGATTCACTTTAAACAAACTATGTACATGCATAATACTTTATAGACAACTCACTTTCGAAAGCCATGACTTCATGTCATATACTTTTTGTTATGAAAGTGTTAACATTCATCATTATATATGGCAACAACAACTCTTTGCCCGTGTACATGCTCATCATACATTTATTACATACACTCCACTTGATTAACGATTGAGGGATATCTTTCTACTTTCAGGGTTATGGAAAGGCCGGGACGGTATGTATGTTTTTGATTTTAAATAAAACTTTATATATATCGTAAACTAGTTTATGTATGTATTCTTACTGGATGATAATTGAACAAAAATGTTATGTTTCAATGTTGAATTCTATTTTTGTTTAACTATCACTTTATATGTGTTAAGATGTATTTAACATATATGTTCATAACATTAAACATCATATTTCTTGTCTGTTCAATGTATACCAACTTGTCTAACGTGTTTAACTTTTGGTAACATGAACTTGTTTTTGTAGTTTTTTCACATACATATTATCTTACATGACAGCTTATTAGTCATGGAGCTAGACTTAGTATTTCCTCAAATATAAAACTTAGTTAATCGCAACGTATTGCATGCATGCTAATTTTCTATGAATATATAATGAACACTTTTCAAAGGGAACAAAACGATATAACACTCTAGTGTTTTGTTCTTGTCAATGTACAGCAAGCCAAGCATAGTATACTTTAGTTATATTTTTTTTTTGCTTTCTTGTACTATTCGTGAATATAGACGTAACATCAAAGTCGGTCAAGGTAATAATGTTGTTTTTTAATTGTACACTTAAAATTGCGATCGATTGATCTTATACTTAGACTTGTGTATTCAGTTACACATACTTTATTTTGTATACATACAATATGTACATATTTTTGAATATAAGGTATATAATTCATCTTCGCATGTGACAAAGGCTTGAATCATCGTATGATGTTGTATCGCATTATGTTTAGTTTCAATGCGAAGAAACGAATACAGTATATCACAAAATATAATGAATGATATAACAAACTTAATTCAATTGCTGTAACTGAACTTTAATCAAACGAAGATCAGGAATGTAAAAACATATGGAAGTGATTTTTCTTAATCAAATTTACTATTAAGTTTGCAACAATTTAAACATTTCGTTGTCCCGGTTATAACCGGATGTCGATCAATAATCTTAATCAGATGTAACAAATGCGCAATTCAGCATTTTTAAAAGTTATTTTCACAATTATTATTTGAAGAACTCAGCCATGTTTACTCAAGGGTCATCTTTAATGTCTGACATTGTTTTTCTCGTCTATTTACTCAACACAGTCCAATCAAGGGTCGAATATTATCTCTTGCATAGTTCAGCTTGGTTTGCTCAAGTAAGTGATAATTCGGTGTTTGTCGTCGGGAATACCTTCTCAAAAATTCACAATCCAATCAACAGCCAATGAAAACCATGTTCGTGAAATGTCATTTTGTGTAACATGGAAGAGGTTGAAGTAGGGCGTCGGTTTATATTAAGTGAATTACTGTTAAAAAGAATAGAACATTAAAAACTTGTATGTTCACAAGGTTGAGTTAACATCGATATGGACGAATAAATTTAGGATAAGGAAGCTTATTATTGCAGTCGCATGTATATATAACAGAGTAAACAAAAGCTTTTGAGCTCACAGATTTGCAATAACCTGTACATGAACGACTTTGGGTGGACCTTATTTTGAATATTTGCAAAAACTGTAATATACTATGGATTATGTGTACAGTGTTTAAAACCTGAATCGATTTTGATGTTGAAATTCAGCTGTTTATCAATTTATTTAGTATTGTATCAAATTAATTAATATTAACACGATCAAGTCAAGCTAAAAGGCTTCTGTCTATAGTCAATCATCATGCAAATGATATTATGAAGAAACTATATAAACGTAAACAAAAAAGTGCTAAATGACATGAATTTGATCTGTCACGAGTCGTCAAGAAATGTACAATATGTTCATATTGACGCAAGTTTACGAAACATTAACGTGTTTGGCGCGGATGAGTGGGCGGGAAATGATCAATCAAAACTTCGTCTATATTTCGATATATCTGTTAAGGAGCATGTTTTGACACAAGTTATAAAACGTTAAAGTTAATTGTTAATCGTTAATTATGACCTAAACTGTACATATTTTAACATAAATTGTAAAGAAATATGAGATAAACTACGCGTTTGTGGAACTGTTCGCGGACCTAGTAAAAAGAAAAAGGCCGCTCGCCGGTCATTTGGTTGTTTATTCAAAGACCAAACATATTCTTTTAATATTCCCGTTTTACAAAGTCTACTTCATTGGAGTTATACCCAGGTTGGTCGCTTATCAAAATTGTTTAACCTCAGTCACTCACTTATTCACTAACTCAGTCAATCTCTCAGCCACTCAATCAGTCAGTGGCATTATGTAGATGCATTGAAGCTAGCCTTGTAACTTGTAGAAAAAAAAATCATCAACTTTGTGAAGCCATGGTGAGCAAGCGGTTGTAGGTTTGTGAATAACTGTTTGATTGGTATTTTAATTTTATTGAAGAATAATGATTGGTTTATTAAAGGTACTCCATACTAGAGGCTCTGAAATGAATCCAACAAATGGACCAAAAGGTGGCCTGAAACAAAAGGCCATAATAATAATAAAACAAGTTTTCATCATAGTAAAACAATACCACTTTAACAAGCTTTTCAGAATTTCGGTATCCAATGACTTTTAAAACTGATATGGCATAATTATATGGAAATAAACAAATAAAAAATAGACAGTCAACACACAAGTAAAAACATACCAGTTGAG
Source organism: Mya arenaria (assembly GCF_026914265.1). Taxonomy (NCBI): domain Eukaryota; kingdom Metazoa; phylum Mollusca; class Bivalvia; order Myida; family Myidae; genus Mya; species Mya arenaria. Next base: position 18,664,480 of record NC_069137.1, read on the forward strand.
GACACGGTTCTAACACTCGACTACTTTCGTTCTCACAAGTTCTGACATCCTGAACCGGTTGCATACGAAGTAACCTGAAAATAATGCATGCATATAGAAAAAAACAGTGCTAGAACTGTAATCACCAATTAAATTTTAATAATTCCATGTTAAATTTAACTAAACATGAGCGATATCCTTGAAGCAAGCTAATTAAAAGCACAGTTCAATTGCCAACTAAAACACATTTATTACAAACAATAACTAATAAAGGTTCTCTTTTTGGAAACTTATTGCACCAGTTCAGCCCTAGAACTCAAACGTGTTACACAATCATTTGTACACAACCTTCTGCGACAATTGTTAGAGTCACTCAATATGTTTGTCCCAAAGGCGCTAAATAAGTGCATGCATGTCAAACCAATTTTATAAATATATAGCACTTATATTATACAAAATAGTTATAAACCATAGTTATGTATATCACACATTATCGAAATATATTTGTTTCAAATTACAGTAGTTTAAAAATTTGTTTTTGTTTCAAATATAATATTAAATTGTTAATATGTTAACATGCAAAATATGTTAAATGTGCCATATTATATGTAACAACTATTTTACCGAAATATGATGTTACACTATATGTTTGGAACTGTTCTCACTGTTAGATGAAAGTCAGGACATATCGTACTCAACACAGTCCAATCAAGGGTCTTGTGATACTGATTAATTAATAATATCATAATTGACTGAATCGGTTTACATATTATGGCTACATTAAAACCTTAAATAATTAATTAAGTTGTCTGACCTGACAATTATTGTAGATTTTTTTTTCAGGCAGCTATAAGAACTAGAGGAATCGTGTTATTTTCCTTGGTACTTAAAAATTAAAATATATCGTTACGAATTTAATCGGCTATAATATAGGATCGAGAACACGATTTTGCAGAATAGTTTTCGATTTGTTCTTTACTGTTAAAATACAACCGTGGGATTTTGCCCATCAGTTTTCGTTCAATAATATGAACAGACCGATAAGTGGTCACATTCAGGCATATTTCAATTTGTCATAACGTTAACGAATCCGTATTATCCACCTATCAGTAAGAGCTGAACCAATTTATATCATTGTATTATCTTCGTAAGAGTTTACGTAACCTATTTGTGAAAAAATACAGTCCTTTTGATTACAGTTTGAATTAATGCATTTGTTAACACTAATATGCAGCTATAGAACATGTGAACAAACATGTTTGGTGAACAAGTAACATAAAATGTTGAAGCCTAGCTATATTAAATCATTCATGTACCATTAACTCATTTCAATAAAAAAATGTACAATTCATGTTGTATTTATGTTGATTAAGTGTTTGTATTTAAATGTCAAGTATACACTACTGCGATTCACTCAATTTATTGCTTTAATTAGTAAATAACAAAAGCGCGCAGACATTGCATACAATAAAGACACTCTAGTCAAGAGAGCTTAAAAAAGCAGTGTAAAAAGTCATTAATTTGAAAGTAAAGACGCCTTTTGTGTTTCTCATTATATTTCATCCTTCCTTGTGTTAATCATATCGTGACGTTGTGTGTTTTGTTTTTGTTAGATATTTATCTTTTCACCTTAACTTCTAAACTGCCGCGTTTACTTTGTATATTTATTTTATTTTATTTCTATTAAACGCGTTGCGACGAATTATAAGTATTTGAAACATAGTGCATATAATTTAGAGGTTTTGTTCATTCATATATGTTTCATCGGCAAACGGAGCGGGATCTTGAAATGCCTTCCATTCAGATTTAATTGAATATTTGTAATTTCCAACATCATTTTTTCATCTTATTTCATACTTTTATGTATTCCATGAGATTAAGCACATGATCATTACATTGCGTCATCTTTCATTGAAACGCACATAGTTCCAATCAGTGAGCAACAAAATAAGCATTGTGTCCCCATCTCTCAGGACCCTTTGTCAACCTATCTCGTTGCATTAATGATAGTGAACAAACTGCTAGAGTGTGCGTATCCTTATATCCATCTTTGTAGTCCAGTTCGTACTCGTACGTTCGTAACTCTGGCTCTTGTATTTAAGTGTTTTGAAAGCTGACATGGACCCTCTTACAGGTATTAAATACATTGGTTTGAACGGTTTGCTTTGGGTACTTCCCAGAAGGAGAACAATACCGCCGGCAATAAAAATTTCAATCTCAATCCTTCAATATGTATTTGTACTTGCGTAAACCTGCTCACATACTTTTTCTAGAGATGTCTCATTCCTTGGTTATGACGACCATCTCTATTATATTCCGATTGAGTATGTACGATATTGGTTCTAAGGTAAATGGTGTGTCTATGAAATGGTTTATCAGATATCAGCTCATTGCCAAGCTCTTCCTGCGTATTTTACTACTTAACATGATCTCCTTTACTCATGTTCCACAGTCTTCAAATGAATGGTGTAGGATACTATGTTTTAACTCATACGGAATTTAATATCCCACAGTTATGTTCAACTACCTTAATGGTATTTCCTTAGATTATCATAACTTGTTTATCTAACAGTTTGTGTTTCAGCAACGTTAACATATGTCAATTTTTGTTAAAAGATATCTTATCGTTAACAATTATTGTCTCAGCGGGAGGTCAGAATAGTTGCAGCACTGTTTTTGCATACTGAATGAATAAGAACGAAATAATGATGTTCAAAATAATATGGTCCTTTTCAATTTCATTCCGGATCACCTTCGGGTGTATGAAGGCACGTTTAAATCACAGTGTAAGTGTAATTTGGAAGTTTTGGTTGTACCTTACGAGGTAAGTCATTTTGGATATAAATCAAGATGAAAGGCTGACGTTACACCAAAATGCTAGGGACATATACACTAGCAATACATTGTACGTCTATAGTAAAGATTTATAACAATATTTTATATATATACGATGTTATATTGTATATATATATATATATACATATTGTATATGTCCATTACGAAATAGGCAAAGAACAACACGACTGAGGGCATTCGTGTATTCTTATTTGCAGGTTTTCAAACGATATCAAAGATCGGATAAAGCAAAAGTCAGTTTTGGAACTAATGGGAACAGTCGTTAATTAATCCGAAACATGTTAAAAAACAGGCGTTTAATCATCGCTGTATAACTGCTATTTGTTCATTATTACTGGCTAGGCGGGCTTATTAATATTACTATAATAATTGTCCGGGATCATTACCATGTCAGGTTGACTTACTATCAATAAGCTGGAGCTACAGCGGTATCATGTTGCCTTCATACGCCCAATGTTGATCCGGTTAGGAATTGACCAGGAACATATTAACATATTCTGTCTTCTTGGTTTTGTATACATATACCACACCAATATTCTGAAAACTGGTGCTAAAATCCTGTAGACTAAAGATAACAGTTTCTCATATTTTTGTTCGCAAATTAATGTTTTGAGAAAGGCATTAAAAATTAATTATGGAACATAAATATGAAAACCTGTTGTCTGTGTTTTATCATCAGTCTTAAATCACTCCATTCAATGCATTTTTACAAAAGTGTACTTGTTCTATGACAAAAAAAATATTGCCAAAATGTTCAATCTGTGAGAGTGCAGCTTTAAAGCGTAGCAAAAATTATCAGCTTAAGTGCATGTGTCCAGTGATTTCATATGTGGTGCACATCATTAATACATCAATTATATAATGCGGATCAAACTATATGCATGATAAGCTTGAATGGTTTTATTTTAAATTGAGATTTGGTTAAATAAAATGCTACAAACGGACTGTATATATACCTTACTCGCGATCAGCACTTGTGGTGTTTTTAAGTATCTTACATGTTATTGAAAATAACACATTAAAACAAGAAATTCGGAAATTAAGTTACCCATCCCGAAAATTTGAATTTTGTAAAAGAATCAGATCCGCATCTTGGATACATGTGACGAGCTGTGATAAAATGCGAATAAGTTATATGTAAACAGTATGTGTTCTTATTGAAGTTCTAAATATGGTAAACATATTTCCTTAACTACAAGGTGGTTTCTATTTTAACAAAGCCGTTGCTTGAGTTCAAGTTTTTAATCAGTCGTGGGGTTCAGGATTTGAAAATATCCCACTTTAAAAAAATCGGTTTACGGTACAAATAGAATACTGTCAATGAGTGTGTTACAGTCCTAAACAGACATATCAGACAGTTTGCAAATACATTTATCAATAAAAATGTGGCACAGCTGGTCGAACAATTCACTTGAAAGCTTAAAGTATTTTGAGTTATATTGGCATGTTAGCTAAGGTAATATAGCACGCAACCTGCAAGCAGGGAGTCCCAAGTCAAATGCCCGTTACTAGCCGCGCTCTTTTCGGAATGGCGATAAATATGAAAAATAAAATGTAGTTCGGCACAAACAATTTTCCCAATTCAGACCATCAAAGCTTATGCTTATATTCCAGCAGCCCTGGGTACTATAAATGATACTTTAAGACTACCCTCCGCATCCTTAGCTTCAATTTTGATTTAAAATTCCTGAAGCCAGTACTATAAGTGATATGAAGATAAAAGACAGCAAGTTTTTGTTCCTAAATAAACTTGCAATCTGCTATAGAAAAAATGATAAAAATCTTAGACAAATAAACTGACATATGAAATTAATACAAACAGTCTATTTTTCACTGTTTTACTCAAAATATAAATTCAGAAACCCCGTGTATGACTGTTGGATAGCATTTCAGTCTAGTATGCAAGTGTCGTATTCACAAAAAATAACTCATGTAATGCCTCGAAATAAGTGCAATTTGTTTTATAACACATTTTGGTAGATAGCGCGAGGTTGCGTCCCCTGAAAATTTAGTTAAGAATAGCATCGTAACGGAATATTAAATTTACTTACGGTTAGCAGATTCCTTAGAATTGCCTTCTATTGTAAAATTGGCAGTTGGTTTTGATAAAAATTCGTCAAAATAAATGAAAGATCGCCTCTTTGAAATAGTTAATTTGAGGTGGCGGCCAATCTTGAGTCTACGAAGTAAGTACGCCTTCCTGGGACCTTTCGTAAAATGTTTCGTAGATCTACGAAAAACAGGTGCTTGTTCGTTCGAAAATAAATAAGTAAAACGGCTTAACTGTCTAATGTACTTTATACGAACTACGTACGCAAAACAGACTTCGTATGCAGTTGAATAAAACTTGTCCTAAATCATGAATGTCTTTATGTTTTAAAAGGATATGGCTTCACACTCAGCTAGAGGTAACAATGGGCGGAAAAACGGCTCGCCGTAGTTACACATGTTAGAAAAAACGAACAATGAAACTTCTTCATAAAAATATAATCACTTTACTTACTAACTCACTTATGTTGTATATGTTTCCTATTCTGTGCATTAATCGGTCAATGTTTCTGACGTAGGAAAGTAAATGCATGTTAAATCTGACATGTAAACACATGTACTAAAGACTTCATAAAAATAATTGCTATCATAGATGAGGAGACATCTTTAGTTTTTTTTTTCATTCCGAAAGATTAATACATACAGTTTAGCCCACTCAAGTCATGTGCATACAAATACGTAGACCTTTTGAACAGTAACGATTAAGTATGGTCCAGAAAAAATAGCCAACAGTTTAAAACCTAACTAGTACATGAACTATGCAGACGTCTGAACATTCCATCTAAGACACTAATGTGGTGCTGAATCTTACTTTGACCATGTGTAGATGGCAATTTGTTGAAAAACATTTTGTGTAATTTTCTTTAAGTAAGCATTCCTTTTATAGATGCAATATGATGGGTTAATTTCGGACACAAATTTGTCTCGGTTCGTAGTGACTATAAGAAACAGGGATTATAAAAAACATGTATATTTATTTGGTGTTGATTTCTGAAAATTCAATATTCTTAATGCATTTTATAATTTCATATATTGTACGCATTACAATGCACTAGCCATCTTTCAGATTGTTAGATCGTCTTGACTATTGTACATGCATTATTCACTTTTCAGGACGCTTTCGGACATGACCAGGTAAGTGATATTTTACGTTTCAAAGAAATATGTGTATATATCGAAATAATCATTTTTAATTGTTTGAATAATTGTGTTGAATGAAAATAAGAAAATAATCATTTAGTTTATTTGTTGAAAGATCAATACTCTTAATGCATTTGATAACATTTGATAACAATTTTACATTCGCATTACAGCGCGTAAGTCATCTGTCAGGGGGTTGTAAGATCGTATTGATAGGTGTAAATGAAACATAAGAAAATATTATCCATAATACAGTTTGTTGTGCTTATGCATTAATTAAGCACATTGCATAGGATAAACAAACTATATTTAATAATAGAATATAAATTATGGATTTAAAAGTAAAGGGTGAAATGGTACCTGAACCAATACACTGATCTTGATAACGACAATCCCTTGGTTTGTGTCACGAATGCCCTTATATTCTGAACAAAAGATGAACAAATTGATATCAATGCAATATCTTCCTAACGTAACTTAATTTTGAAAAATACAGTCCTTTATTAACGGATGATTCAATGCATTCGTTCACACTTCGGTCCGATGAGGAATTATTGTAAATCATCACTTGTAAACAAAAACATGTTTGGTAACCAAGTAACATAAAATATTGAAGCCTAGCTATATAAAATCATCAATGTACAAGTTTAAGTTAACATGTTGAATAATTCATGTGCCATGAAATCATTTCAATAAAAAATAATGTACCATTCATGTTATATTTATGTTGAGTAAGTGTTTGTATTTACATGTCAAGTATACACTACTGTAATTCAGTTAATTGATTGCTTTTATTGCTAAATAATAACAGCACGCAGAATGGTTTATCAGATATTAGCTCATTGCCAAGCTCTTCCTGCGTATTTTACTACTTAACATGATCTCCTTTACTCATGTTCCACAGTCTTCAGATGAATGATGTAGGATACTATGTTTTAACTCATACGGAATTGTAATATTCCACAGTTATGTTCAAATACCTTAATGGTATTTCCTTAGATTATCATAACTTGTTTAACTGACCGTTTGTGTTTTAGCAACATTAACATATGTCAATTTTTGTTAAAAGATATCTTATCTTTAACAATTATTGTCTCAGCGGGAGGTCAGAATAGTTGCAGCACTGTTTTTGCATACTGAATGAATAAGAACGAAATAATGATGTTCAAAATAATATGGTCCTTTTCAATTTCATTCCGGATCACCTTCGGGTGTATGAAGGCACGTTTAAATCACAGTGTAAGTGTAATTTGGAGGTTTTGGTTGTACCTTACGAGGTAAGTCATTTTGGATATAAATCAAGATGAAAGGCTGACGTTACACCAAAATGCTAGGGACATAAAATTTAGCAATACATTGTAAGTCTATAGTGAAGATTTATAACAATATTTTATATATATACGATGTTATATTGTATATATATATATTGTATGTGTCCATTACGAAATAGGCAAAGAACAACACGACTGAGGGCATTCGTGTATTCTTATTTGCAGGTTTTGAAACGATATCAAAGATCGGATAAAGCAAAAGTCAGTTTTGGAACTAATGGGAACAGTCGTTAACTAATCCGAAACATGTTAAAAAACAGGCGTTTAATCATCGCTGTATAACTGCTATTTGTTCATTATTACTGGCTAGGCGAGCTTATTAATACTACTATAATAATTGTCCGGGATCATTACCATGTCAGGTTGACTTACTATCAATAAGCTGGAGCTACAGCGGTATCATGTTGCCTTCATACGCCCAATGTTGATCCGGTTAGGAATTGACCAGGAACATATTAACATATTCTGTCTTCTTGGTTTTGTATACATATACCACACCAATATTCTGAAAACTGGTGCTAAAATCCTGTAGACTAAAGATAACAGTTTCTCATATTTTTGTTCGCAAATTAATGTTTTGAGAAAGGCATTAAAAATTAATTATGGAACTTAAATATGAAAACCTGCTGTCTGTGTTTTATCATCAGTCTTAAATCACTCCATTCAATGCATTTTGACAAAAGTGTACTTGTTCTATGACAAAAAAAAAATATTGCCAAAATGTTCAATCTGTGAGAGTGCAGCTTTAAAGCGTAGCAAAAATTATTAGCATAAGTACATGTGTCCAGTGATTTCATATGTGGTGCACATCATTAATACATCAATTATATAATGCGGATCAAACTATATGCATGATAAGCTTGAATGGTTTTATTTTAAATTGAGATTTGGTTAAATAAAATGCTACAAACGGACTGTATATATACCTTACTCGCGATCAGCACTTGTGGTGTTTTTAAGTATCTTACATGTTATTGAAAATAACACATTAAAACAAGAAATTCGGAAATTAAGTTGCCCATCCCGAAAATTTGAATTCTGTAAAAGAATCAGATCCGCATCTTGGATACATGTGACGAGCTGTGATAAAATGCAAATAAGTTATATGTAAACAGTATGTGTTCTTATTGAAGTTCTAAATATGGTAAACATATTTCCTTAACTACAAGGTGGTTTCTATTTTAACAAAGCCGTTGCTTGAGTTCAAGTTTTTAATCAGTCGTGGGGTTCAGGATTTGAAAATATCCCACTTTAAAAAAATCGGTTTACGGTACAAATAGAATACCGTTAATGAGTGTGTTACAGTCCTAAACACACATATCAGACAGTTTGCAAATAAATTTATCAATAAAAATGTGGCACAGCTGGTCGAACAATTCACATGAAAGCTTAAAGTATTTTGAGTTATATTGGCATGTTAGCTAAGGTAATATAGCACGCAACCTGCAAGCAGGGAGTCCCCAGTCAAATGCCCGTTACTAGCCGCACTCTTTTCGGAATGGCGATAAATATGAAAAAATAAAATGTAGTTCGGCACAAACAATTTTCCTAATTCAGACCATAAATGATACTTTAAGACTCTGCTCCGCATCCTTAGCTTCAATTTTGATTTAAAATTCCTGAAGCCAATACTATGAGTGATATGAAGATAAAAGACAGCAGGTTTTTGTTCCTAGATAATCTTGCAATCTGCTTTAGGAAAAATGATATAAATCTTTGACAAATAAACTGACATATGAAATTAACACAAACAGTCTATTTTTCACTGTTTTACTCAAAACATAGATTCAGAAACCCCGTGTATGACTGGTGGATAGTATTTCAGTCTAGTATGCAAGTGTCGTATTCACAAAAATAACTCATGCAATGCCTCGAAATAAGTGCAATTTGTTTTATAACACATTTTGATAGATAGCGCGAGGTTGCGTCCCCTGAAAATTTAGTTAAGAATAGCATCGTAACGGAATATTAAATTTACTTACGGTTAGCAGATTCCTTAGAATTGCCTTCTATTGTAGAATTGGCAGTTGGTTTTGATAAAAATTCGTCAAAATAAATGAAAGATCGCCTCTTTGAAATAGTTAATTTGAGGTGGCGGCCAATCTTGAGTCTACGAAGTAAGTACGCCTTCCTGGGACCTTTCGTAAAATGTTTCGTAGATCTACGAAAAACAGGTGCTTGTTCGTTCGAAAATAAATAAATAAAACGGCTTAACTGTCTAATGTACTTTATACGAACTACGTACGCAAAACAGACTTCGTATGCAGTTGAATAAAACTTGTCCTAAATCATGAATGTCTTTATGTTTTAAAAGGATATGGCTTCACACTCAGCTAGAGGTAACAATGGGCGGAAAAACGGCTCGCCGTAGTTACACATGTTAGAAAAAACGAACAATGAAACTTCTCCATAAAAATATAATCACTTTACTTACTAACTCACTTATGTTGTATATGTTTCCTATTCTGTGCATTAATCGGTCAATGTTTCTGACGTAAGAAAGTGAATGCATGTTAAATCTGACATGTAAATACATGTACTAAAGACTTCATAAAAATAATTGCTATCATAGATGAGGAGACATCTTTAGTGTTGTTTTTTTTTCATTCCGAAAGTTTAATACATACAGTTTAGCCCACTCAAGTCATGTACATACAAATACGTAGACCTTTTGAACAGTAACGATTAAATATGGTCCAGAAAAAATAGCCAACAGTTTAAAACCTAACTAGTACATGAACTATGCAGACGTCTGAACATTCCATCTAAGACACTAATGTGGTGCTGAATCTTACTTTGACCATGTGTAGATGGCAATTTGTTTAAAAACATTTTGTGTAATTTTCTTTAAGTAAGCATTCCTTTTATAGATGCAATATGATGGGTTAATTTCGGACACAAATTTGTCTCGGTTCGTAGTGACAATTGGACATGTTTTATGGTTTGCAAACACAAACGTAAACGTTGAATAAAAGTTTATAAAAAAATGGTGGTATATTGATATGTACGAGCAATGGCCACACACATATATTGATGACGATGTAAGGATAACTATTGTTTTTACTATGGTTTGTTTTTATGACGTTGCTACTGCTTGTTATATTCTTAATGTATTTTATAGTATTATTTATGTTACTCATAACAACGCATTAGCCATCTTAAAGGTTGTTAGATCGTCTTGACTATTGTACATGCAATATTCACTTTTCAGGAGTAAATCGGTACCAGTGATAAAGTAAGTGATATTTTACGCTTCAAAAAAATGTGTATATATCGAAATAATCATTTTTAATTGTTTGAATAATTGTGTTGAATGAAAATAAAAAAAAATAATCATTTAGTTTATTTGTTGAAAGATCAATACTCTTAATGCATTTGATAACATTTGATAACAATTTTACATTCGCATTACAGCGCGTAAGTCATCTGTCAGGGGGTTGTAAGATCGTATTGATAGGTGTAAATGAAACATAAGAAAATATTATCCATAATACAGTTTGTTGTGCTTATGCATTAATTAAGCACATTGCATAGGATAAACAAACTATATTTAATAATAGAATATAAATTATGAATTTAAAAGTAAAAGGTGAAATGGTACCCAAACCAATTCATTGATCTTGATAACGACAATCCCTTGGTTTTAAAGATGCCATATGATGGGTTAATTTCGGACACAAATATATCCCCGGTTCGTAGTGACCATTGGACATGTTTGATGGTTTGCAAACACAAACGTATACGTTAAATAAAAGTTTATAAACAATGGTGGTATATTTATATGTATGAAACAATTGCCACAAACATAGTGTTTCATTGAGTTCGAAGTCAGGATAACTATGGTTATGACTATGTTTTTTTATGGCGCTGCTACTGCTTCTTATGATTGTAAGGATGATATCGATAGATATAACGTAAAAAGTTATTATGAAGATCACGACAGTGATATTTCAATGATATGGTTGATTAAGTTTCGCATCCAATGTTCATCTTACTATATTGAATATTATTACAACATCTAATGATTGATTGTGTAATGTTTCAGCAGAATACCGGAAGACGTGAGGTCGTAAGTGATCTTTACATTCAAATTACATACGTTTAATGTGTCGTATTAATATTGATTCGCTTGAAATGATTATAAAAAACATGTATATTTATTTGGTGTTGATTTCTGAAAATTCAATATTCTTAATGCATTTTATAATTTCATATATTTTACGCATTACAATGCACTAGCCATCTTTCAGATTGTTAGATCGTCTTGACTATTGTACATGCATTATTCACTTTTCAGGACGCATTCGGACATGACCAGGTAAGTGATATTTTACGTTTTAAAGAAATATGTGTATATATCGAAATAGTCATTTTTAATTGTTTGAATAATTGTGTTGAATGAAAAAATAAGAAAATAATCATTTAGTTTATTTGTTGAAAGATCAATACTCTTAATGCATTTGATAACATTTGATAACAATTTTACATTCGCATTACAGCGCGTAAGTCATCTGTCAGGGGGTTGTAAGATCATATTGATAGGTGTAAATGAAACATAACAAAATATTATCCATAATACAGTTTGTTGTGCTTATGCATTAATTAAGCACATTGCATAGGATAAACAAACTATATTTAATAATAGAATATAAATTATGAATTTAAAAGTAAAGGGTGAAATGGTATCCAAACCTATTCACTGATCTTGATAACGACAATCCCTTGGTTTGTGGCACGAATGCCCTTATATTCTGAACAAAAGATGAACAAATTGATATCAATGCAATATCTTCCTAACGTAACTTAATTTTGAAAAATACAGTCCTTTTATTAATGGATGAATCAATGCATTCGTTCACACTTCGGTCCGATAAGGAATTATTGTAAATCATCACTTGTAAACAAAAACATGTTTGGTAACCAAGTAACATAAAATATTGAAGCCTAGCTATATAAAATCATCAATGTACAAGTTTAAGTTAGCATGTTGAATAATTCATGTGCCATGATATCATTTCAATAAAAAATAATGTACCATTCATGTTATATTTATGTTGAGTAAGTGTTTGTATTTACATGTCAAGTATACACTACTGTAATTCAGTTAATTGATTGCTTTTATTGCTAAATAATGACAGCACGCAGATATTGCATACAATAAAGACACTCTAGTCTTAAAAACATGAAAATGCAGATCTTTATAGCTTTCAAGAACAATCTTGTAAGGACAGAAATGCATGTGTTTAAAAAATGTAAACATGAGAAAGTAACAAGTATAGAATTTACGAGCTAATCGTGCTATTTAAGACTCTATATGTCCCATTAAGACAATATTTATTTATTTTATTTTCTGTGTAAGAGTCGTGTTACTCAATATATTGTTTTCCCTCCTTGTGTTAATCATATCGTGACGTTGTGTGTTTTGCTTTTGTTAGATATTTATCCTTTCACATTTACTGCTAAACCGCCGTGTTTGCTTTGTATATTTGTTTTATTTTATTACTATGTTGCGATGGATTATCAGTATTTGAAACATAGTGCATATAATTAAGAGTTTTTTTTTTTCTTTCTTAATATATGTTTCATCGGCAAAGAACATATAAGACATGTGGAGTTAATGGTAAATACGAAATCAGGGTCATCTGTTTCATGGTAGTTCATGACAGTACTTTTAATTTTGATTTACAAGTAAAAGTGTTTAAATTTTGTAAAAATACTTATTTAAACACTAGTGTTGTTTTTTTCGAAAGTGTTTGCGGAACATCTTTATTTCCTTTACAAATCTTTCTTATCATATTATAAATTATTGAAATGGTTTTAAACATCTTGCAGAAATGTTATTTGTCCGTATTGTAGAATTACCTTTCATGTTTTTTTACCATATGATGGCATATCTTCTTTAGCTGAAAACCAGGTCCGGATTCCATTATAGTTCCAATATGCATAGATATATGTTAAGTTTGTTTATTAAAAGTCCCCGCTATTAGAAGGACCTGGGGGGGGGGGCATGCTGCAATTGACTGTTGCATTACTTGGATTTTTTCTTAACTTTATGACACGCCCCTTACAGTATATTATAGTCAAGTTAAGTAATATTTATTTACAGAAATTGGATAACTGAACAAGTAAAGTAAACTGTACTGAGCTATTGAAGCCGACCTACATACTTATAAATCAAAATTGATATTTTAGGGTCTACACTGAACAAACCCAAAATGTTAGTTTTGATTTGCTAAATTCGAACTGTATTTAGTCTATCCAAACAAAATTTACAGTACCATCAGATAACAACTTTTCTAAAAATTATCTCTTTGCAAAATAGGGAAGACAGGTTAAAAGGTTATCTGTGACCAAAAACATACTGTTCAAAATTTCGAATATTCATTTATCGTTCGTTCAGTAAAGAACATGCAATGGCATAGTGGTTAGAAAATCTGATTCTGACAGCGGTGCTGGACGTCAGGAGTTCAAATAGTGTCATGAGTTCAATGTACCAAAATAATACCTTTGGAATACACAATTATCTATAAAAAAGGCAGAGCAAATTGCTCATATTGGAGTAATAATGCCTTAGATCGAGCTTGGATAACTTCAATGGTGATGAGGAAGCCTATGACACAGTAAGCGGTTCACACCCAGGGAAATTCTCAGATAGAACAGCGCTTATGAACTTGTTCATTACATTTTTCATTTGCCAAGTAAACATAATGTCAGTGATTTCATCACTATTACTATTAAAATATCAGTTTTCTTCTTCAAAGCTTCTCACATTTGCACCATTTGTTTACCATTTATCATAACATTGGGAAACAATTTTAATCAAAACTGAATACAAAAAGATAACAAACAAACAAGGATGAAACATTTGAAAATACAATAGATTTCAATTGGTTTCTATTTTCTTGTTTATTTTTGCTTGAAATTATTCTGCTTTAATGTGATTATTGTTGCTTAAATTAGAACTTAACACTTCGTGAATATTTAAGAAATGCAAGGGGTCAGATTTCAGATTGCTCATTATTTCTGGAACACTAAATACTGTGCATGTGTATTAATACTGTACATGTGTATTTGATTGTGTACACTGCACTTTCTTGTTAAGCATTCATCCAAATCATTTGGGTAAATATTGGCAGAAAAAAACTGCTTTTGGATTTATACTGGTCATCAAAACCGGCACGGACAAAACATAAGATGTGTTTAATTAATGTGCGGGAAAGAGGTATAAAGGTGTTGGCCCACAACAAAATGCTTCCGGGTCGCAGTACCCCTTCAAGTAGTTCTTGAAAAAAAATGATTCTCTCAGGTAGCATTTGATTATTTGTACATTGTATTCTTGTATGTATTTTCAAGTTTACACATAATTTATATCACATTTAATACAGTGATGTGGTTTGGAATGATATTTTGAAGGACGTCTTTCTTTGGGGGATGGATTTAGAGATGACCCCAGAGATGCGGCCATGACTGTGGCACGTGTACGTTATAGATAGCGACTGAAAAGAAATGTTGATAGCAGAAAACGAAACTATCTTGATATGGTTTTCTGGTGTTAAATTAACTGACAATTAAGTGTTCATAATTTGTCGGAAAATAGTGTCATAGCTGATATCTATTCGGCAAATTCAAAATAAAGTGGTGAGCTGGAGTGATTTTACATATATATATATATATATATATATATATATATATATATATCTACTACAGATATTAAGGTGACCATATATATATTAATCTAGGCATTACGGGGACCGCTGGATTAAGGCGACAAAAATTGGTCTCCTTAATATTTTCAGTCCAGATTTGATGTATCAAATGTCAATAAAAATGTCCATTGACAGTAAGTTGATAAGCTTGAATGTTTATTTACGAGATAATTTCATTGTTTTAAATCTTATTATCCTTTAATATTAAAAAAAATATTCTTAAACTTTTGTGTGTGTATATTTGTGTATCCATAAAAATAGCTATTAAGGCGACCAGGGAAAAAATCATAATTTTGGTCAAAAATAGCTATATACTAAGCATTTTTTATTTGTTTTACTTTATTTAAAGCCTATTGTATATTATCCCGAAGTTTCATTCCATAAAAAACAGAAATAAGGAAATTCGATATTTCGTGTACCATCAGCATCCAAATTTTCAAGTATACAGAAATTTAACTTTCCGGAATATAACGGAAATTTTCGGGTATCTCCGTGGTACCATCTCCGTGCAATTATGCAGTATGGCGTTCATCTCTTACGGAAAGAGAATGGTAACTTGGTAAGTGTTTAAAATACATATTCAACGTTTTTTTCGTTTATTTTTATGACTTTTGTACAGTAGTATAAATCGTCCACCCTTTGGATGAAAAGCAAATGATTTATCCGGATTTTGTTCATCCGAAACTAAATCACTAGTATCAACATCCGGTGTTATTTTTGCTGGTATTTTGGAGAAACCCGATTGATTTCTAGCAAACTTGGTTTACCACTACATCGTCGCTTATTATTGTTTGGTATGTTCCAATCTAAAAAGGGATTTGCTCCCTTAACATCTCAGATTTTAATAAATAAAAGACGAAATGATACAAATGCCTTACATTTTGTTTGTCAATGTCATGTCATTAGTCATTCTCATCACCTTTGAATAGCAGAACAGAACGAACACTATCACCAATTCGTATTGTGGCTTTTTGCATGTGTCTTAAATGCTCATATTTGATAATAAATGCAACAATAAAATATTTCCCTTATTCTGCCACAGTTATGCACCAGTCAATTGTAACCATGGCCCCCAGGCAGGTCTTGTTTATACCAGGGATAGCAGGGGAAATGGGCCATGTTTTTACGTTCCAGGTGGACCAGCAGTGCTGAGTGAATGCGGTGTTATTGTTTTTGCGCTGAAAACTGGGAATGGGCCTAACCTAGGATGTCCCCAGGGGCATTTGACGGGGATCTGGTCATTTCGTAACCTTACCATTTCGTAACTGCTGAATCTTGGTTATTTCGTAACCATTTTGTTAGTCAATTCGTAACCGTCAAGAAATCAATTGCTCATATGGTTACCACCATTTAACAAGGTGATAAATAGTACACTTAGCACCTCGTTAAGTGTATTGTTCGAACGTGGATGTATATGGCACAGTAACCGAGACACTTATTGGGAGACATTACTCAAATTCTCACTAGTAACAAGCCAATGCTAAATTAGAAATGATTTGTTATACTACCAAAATATGTTAATTATTTTCTTACATTTTGCTTACTTATAAACAATAATTTAAGACTGATCGTGATGTATTTTTGAGTAAAATTACGTTTACATAAAGGATCATTCTTGACCTATTTCATTGACAATATTTGTTCGAATTGTTTAAAACGAACAAAATTTTGTTCTGTTCTTTTCTCAATTGATCCATATTCTGCATACTTTATATCCGAAACCGACAAAAAACAGCCTAAAATTATTAGTTATGGTACAGTGGAAATTCACTAAACCGGATCTCCACAAAACCGGAACCCCGGAATTCCGGATACCGGACAAAAAAATCGAGAAAATTTGTTAGTTGTCAACGTAATTTTACCTCACGAAACCGGACGTTTTGTTCAAACATGTCAAAATAATTCTGTGTATTAGGAATTCGCGAATCGTGTGTCACTTTGTTTTGACAGCCGGTACGTCGTTAAATATTACACCTGTGATGTTGTGTTAACACGATAATCGATAATGATGATTGCGCTGTGGATTGACTGTCGCGCGATAATCAAACGATAATCAAACTTGTGAAAAGAAAATTGATTAAAACATTTATTTGTTTGTTGCAGAAAATAAAGAACTAGAAACGGTTTTTTAGTGATCATTTTGAAGGGTTGTTTTATCTAAAGACTTCTATGATTGAATCAAATTAGAGCGGTGCTTTAATTAAACTATCAAACATACTAAACAAGCATTCAATTACGAGAGTTGTTTTATTTCAAGACTTGGAAAAAAGATGGTTATAAAAACGCAGAAATGTTTAATTATGCTTATCACTTTTGCAAGTGCTTTAATCATGTCTCAACCTCCGTCTAAAAGTCGGTGAATTGAACTGTCCCTAGAGGACAAAAGCCTTTAAAAGTTAACTCAGTTAATATATTGAGTAAACTTACTCCGGTTTAGTGAGTTTCCAATGTATTAATTTCCAATAACAAGATACAAAATTAAACACATCGGCACATTTTTAATACAATAAGCATATAAAAAGCGCATACTCTCATTCGGCAAACTCACTACATTTTACAATACTTCTATGCAATTTAAAAAAAATTGAAATTCTAAAGTTATATGGTCTATATATTTAAAAAATATTGGCTTAAGGTCACAATTCCTCTCAATGGTAGAAAATCTATGAATTAAAAAATTATTACATTTAATATTCAGCCTACTTATAATATTTCCTTCGCAACATAAAAAAATAGCTAGTGTGAATGTTTCTATTTGTCATAGTTTCAAGAGTTTATTGGCAAATCGCACTAAACTATTAGGAATAAAGAAGGAATACAACTACTAGATTTAACTTTGTTTATGTTGTTATTTTTATGTTTTATACTTACAGTAAACTTATTTTGTAAATTCAAATGGTATTAAATTAATTCCTCATAATTATAGGAGTCAACGGTTAAGATATGACCATTCGATTTCTTAACGGTTACAAATTGACTAACACAATGGTTACGAAATGACCAACAATAAGTGGTTACGAAATGACCATAATTCATTTGACAAGGCTTTTACCAGCTGTTTGTCTGTGCAGAGCGGGAATTTTACCTGGGATTGGCTGGACCGAAAGTCAAAGTCCCCGCTATTAGCAGGACCTTGGGGGCCCATGCTGCAATTGACTGTTGCATTATTTGGATTTTTTCTTAACTTTACGACACGCCCCCCTACAGTATTTTATAGTCAAGTTTAGTAACATTTATTTACAGAAATCGGATAACTTAACAAGTAAACTGTACTGAGCTTTTGAACAAACCTACATACTTATAAATCAAAATTGATATTTTAGGGTCTACACTGAATAAACCCAAAATGTTAGTTTTGATTTACTAAATTCGAATAGTATTTAGTCTATCCACACAAAATTTACAGGATCATCAGATAACAAATTTTCTAAAAATTCTCTGTTTGCCAAATAGGAAAGACAGGTTTAAGTGGGGTTAAAAGGTTGCTATCTGTGACCAAAGAAATACTGTTCAAAATTGTGAGTATTCATTTATCTTTCGTTCAGTAAAGAGCATGCAATGGCATAGTGGTTGGATTAGATAATCTGACAGCGGTGCTGGACGTCATGAGTTCAAATATTGTTGTGAGTTCAATGTACCAAATGAATACCTTTGGAATACACAATTATCTATAAAAATGGCAGAGCAAATTGCCCATATTGTAGTAATGTCTTAGATCCAGCTTGGATAACTTGGACACAGTAAGCGGTTCACACCAAGGGAAATTCTCAGATAAAACAGCGCTTATGAACATGAACATTACATTTTTCATTGAGACAAAGAAAATACATTATTGCTGATCTTCTGAAAACAAATCTTGGATTTAAACAAATCACCAACAAAAATATATGCATTTTAATCACACAATGTTAACAACAGCGCCACAGATCTTATCTGTATGTTTAGGGTTTTTAAAATTTAGCAGTTAAATATAGATTAGCATACTGGTAGGTCTGGTTGGTCTGTTGCTTTAGATGCTAAGTAAACATAATGTCAGTGATTTCATCACTATTTCTATTAAAATATCAGTTTTCTTCTTCAGAGCTTCTCACATTTGCACCATTTGTTACCATTTGAATCATAAAAAGATAACAAACAAACACGGATGGAACATTTGAAAATACAATTCAGTTGGTTTCTATTTTCTTGCTCATTTTTGCTTGAAATTATTCTGCTTGAATGTGATATTTGTTGCTTAAATTTGAACTTAACTCTTTGTGAATATTTAAGGAATGTAAGGGGTCAGATTTCAGATTGCTCGTTATTTCTGGAACACTAAATACTTTATTTGATTGTGTACACTGCACTTTCTTGTTAAGCATTCATCCAAATCATTTGGGTAAATATTGGCAGAAAAACTGCTTTTAGATTTATACTGGTCATCAAAACCGGGACTGACAAAACATAAGATGTGTTTAATTAATGTGTGGGAAAGAGGTTTAAAGGTGTCCGCCCACAACGAAATGCTTGCGGGTCACAGTACCCCTTCAAGTAGTTCTTGAAAAAAAATGATTCTCTCAGGTAGCGTTTGATTATGTGTACATTGTATCCTTGTATGTATTTTCAAGTGTACACATGATTTATTTTAGGTTTGTACAATTTTAGTTTTATTAAAATTTTGACATTTTTTTAAGATTTGCCTGCTCCTGTCTAAACACTAAATTCTTGGTCTTTGGACTATTGTCTGCAACTTCAAAACACACTTTTTGGAACAGGACACATTTTTCTGATATTTTATCCAGTTTGACTGCAATATAAGTTGTATTTATCAATCAAGTAAAAAATGACATTTATATTTCCATAATTACCTGGTAGTTATTTGTTAATTTGTTTTAATTCCTGGATAGGTTTATTGCGAGTGTCATGGAAAGCTGGAACTTTTCAGTACACAACATGCAAACTGAGAATGAACTGTGTGTGCCGGCTTTGTGAACAAAAACGCAAGGCGGCTTTGGTTAGTTGCGTCAAGATATCCTTGGGACCCCCCCCCCCCGGACACGCAATACAATTTGTGTTTTGCTGATCTGTTGGGATCAGATCATCCATTTGGGGATTTAGATATGTTACCCCAGCCAACAGGCTGCATGTTTAATTTTACTCAATACTAAACTTTGTTTTAGTGCGAACATCAACATGTTTATCTAATTGCAGTTGCTGCTTGGGACAATAAAGTTAAGTCAGCAACCGTCTACCAGACTGCAAGATTCATCTCTTCCAAAGGATGTTGTACCTTTCCAGGTGGGTGTGCATTGATTGATTGATTGATTGATTGATTGATTGATTGATTGATTGATTGATTGATTGATTGATTGTGAGTTTGTGTAAATGAATAACTGTGAAACCATAACCAAATGTTGGGCTGTAAAGGTGTGTATGTGCTTGCTTCACATATTCTCCGTCCTGGTTGGCATACTGGACCGTCATCAGACACTCTGCCATGAATGTTAGAGAGTTTAAAGCTATTTCTTATTTTCCTGTGTAACTATATTGATGTTAGATTAAATTTATGCCGCGTGTTACTGAGTAACAATTTGAAATTGGGCCAAAATCATCAAGCTAGAGCTTTGCATAATCTTTTTCAAACTTCTGCGAGATTTCTGCCCTTGACAATATTTGCTCGCAGCCCCCCTCAAAGTTGCACTTCGTTCAGTATTTGAAAGCTTACGGATACACTTTTTTGTTAATTTGAGATCTTAATGTGGCTACTTCTAAGTAAATAGATGCTCAAAGTAACTAGATGCTCTGGCTGTTCACTGGGTGACAAAGGCTACCCAGTATTGGTTGTTTCTTTTTTCTGAAAAGATGTTTCTAGTGAATTGCCCAGTTGCAGTGGTTTTGACGCCACAGAACCAGCATAGCTCCATGACAGATATATATGTTTTCGTCATTGATGTCAGTACTGCTGTATTGGATGCCTCACAATTTCTGTGTGGAAATGTCATCTGATACACTCATAACGGCTTATTTCTAGCATAGCTTTCATAAGTGCATGGCCATTCTCTGTCATTTTCAGATACACTGTGTTTTGTGTGGATAAGAAATGCAGAGTGGTACCACCAATCACCTAATGGGGACAGTTCCTGCAATTTACAGAAAAGCTCTCAATTGTAGCCCTACGAACTTCAGGTAAGCGATAAATCTAGACTTCAAGATATCTCTGTACTCAAGTAAGTTTATACATCATTTGAATAAAACATAGGGCCGAATTCAGAACAATCACTCTCACTCACACTCAATGAGTTAATCCTCTGTAATCACATAACGGTCGAGATATTTTCGAGTGAAAGGTATATCCGTATTCACAGGTGTGAGTGAGACTCAAGTGTTTTGCGTGAGTGGGACATTTGTGAGTGCTCGGCTAGGCCACTTGAACCGCCCTCGAGGATTGGTTTTGAATAGGAATTGAATGAGTGTATGTGAAAACAGTACATGGCAAGTAGAAAAGATTAAATATATCAAATATTTGGAACAAATAAGGGACATGCTCGTTCCCAGACAATATTTAAGAGAGTGGGATAATCCATTGAAGTACATGTTCATTCAATAACGTGGCCATCTATAAACAAAACAAATTCAAAAGGATGCGCCTATCATATATTTGTTTTGTTTCGCAATGATCTTGAACCCCCAGCAATGTTGATGTTTGCAATTCATCAATGGCTGCAAAGACAGGCAGCTAAAGGTACGTGAAGTTAGCATCTTAGCGGCATCAAGTTAGCGGCCTAGCGGCGTGAGGTTGGCAGACTAGCGGCCTGAATTTGTTATCTATTTCAAGGTTCAATGGTTTAAATGGGAAATATGATAAATCAATGTTTTTAGTCATACATTAGCGGCCTTAAATTGTTTTCTACTTCAGAGCATTTTTATATGAGTTTTCTTCTAAAACAATGCTAAAATAATTGTAGATTATGCAAACAATGCAAGATTATATATGAATACATATTTAAATTACGTGATACAATGGAAAACGGCTACATATTTAAAACAGCAACAACAACGACAACAGAAAACATGCATTTAAACGTATTTTGCAACAGTTATTTACAACCCAAAACGTTTATTTTTATTAACCAATTGTTTTAAAATGTAAATTTCAGTTTCAGAATAACACTTATTATCATTTGTTTGTTGCCATAACTAACAATAAGGTACTCAAATCTCAAATAAACATATGTTTACAATGTATAATGTAAACATCACCATAGTCAAACAGATAATCCGATATGCTCATGTAAACATTTATTATAATTATATACTGTATTGCTCACTTGATGAAGTGGAGTGTTAGCAAGGCGTGTGAATACGAACAGATCACTTGAGTGTCACTCCCCATATTCCACTCAAGTGATCATTTGAGTGTCCCTTACGGGAATGTGGTTGGAGTGTGAGTGAGAGTGGATGTTCTGAATTCGGCCCTTACAATTTCAGCATCAAAATCCAGGTTTAGATCCCAGACCGAACTTTGTCTCCTTCATTAAACTTAATTTCAGATGTTCTATAAGCCACATACATGTTCACTACTTATGACGGATAAGAACTTTCGCAAATTGATTATAAATGCGTTTTCCCAGATTTACACCCTCCTCTTGCAGATACTGCCGATGGTGAAGCTTGGGTGCACTGGGCCGGTTTTCCAGCCGTGTGGAATCAACATCTCCAGCTGAACTGGGGCCGGGAATTATATAAGACTCCTTAGCAGCATGGTGAGCTTTTGCGTATTTATTTCCTGGCTCATATACCCGGCCAGACTTCTGCGTTTAAGCTTTCCTTTCGTCATTTTTTTAAATAACGTATCTCAAGTCTTTCAATGAAATCACAACTGTGACACCTTTGGAGACTAGATTTAAATTAAGGAACCATTATGTGTAGAAAGCCTTTTGGGTGATTTAAAATCAAATTAGTAAACAGGATTCTCATGGTTCATGGTTTATAATTGGCCTTGACCTTTCATTCTTTACTTTGGTAACAGCTGCTTAAGTATGTAAGAAGGGGGGGGGGTACAGATGTGATAGTAAACAGTGTTTAATAAGGTATATTTGTTTTTATTTTATCACCATTTTGAAGGTAATGATTGTGTTAAATCAGGGATAAGTAACAAGTTTAACACAAACACTGCAACATGTTCTTTATTTCAAATAAATCTATAAATTATCTCTGGAGAATTTAGTCTGATCACCATTTCTCAGAAAATGTAGCTGTCTAAGTGCCTATTCCATCAATGAGTATCACTGTCTTTAAATTGCTGTTGCGGTACAGTTTAAATTGCAAAAGTTTTATGGCCCTGCTTGTTTGCAACTCCTCATTCATTTTTGTACAGCGAGAAAAGTAAGGGAATTCTAGAGATTTACTAGTATTATGGATTGTTTTTCTTGAGTTACACAGTACATAAAGAGGAATAAGTGTGTACACAACTCCTCATTTTATTCCTGTTTATTATTTATATATGTAACATAGATGTGTACAAGACTTAGAAACATGACATAAAAGAGCTCACTTTGATAAATTTTCTCAAAAAAAGATATCTTTACTGTTAAAGTAAGAACTTTTACTGCATTGTAAGTAATGTCTTCTGCTCATCTTTATGACATCATTACATGGAATGGAAACTTCCCAAGATACATTTCCACATGGCGCAGCTCATTTATATATATTGCTGATGGATTGTTTAGAAAGGGACAGTTTTAATTGGACAAAATGTTTTAATCGCCATTTTACAGAGTGCCAGCCAGTCATTGCTGTTCTTTGCATTGCTGAGGAGGACAGTCCTGCCAACATAACAGTTTGTTCAATAACAGGTAAAAAACTGGTCTCACTTTACATTTTCAACCACTGCCAGATAATATAATCTTATATAATGATAACTCCTTCTTCACAACTGGTGTTAAATATATAATGATTAAACAAACAATAAAATGGAAATTATGCTCTTTAAACTCAGAACCATTATTGACTGTCAGATGCTACTGGTAAATGAACAGGTCTTGATGTCCTTTTCTTGAGATAATAACTATTTGCATATTGCCCCGGTACTACTATTGTACATTCAATAGAAAATCGTCTTGTTTGTATCGTTAAATGGCTTTATAATGTTCCCCACTTCCTGATTCTTGAAAATTACGTGAACAAATGACAATCCTACTACCATTTAAAGTTTGATTAAATATCGGACAAGTGTGTTTGTTTTAATTTGCCTTCTGCTTAAAGTAAGGGTATATATACTGGGCAAGAAGTCCTGAATTTCATTGTGAATGACAGTGATTATCCATAGTTTGAATTTGGTTCGGACATGTTTGACGGGAATTCAAAGACATTGTTTTGTCATCATTTTCGCATACATTGGTTCATTCCAAGATAAAAAATATAACCTTTTTCAAAATGTTCAATCTGTGAGAGTGCAGCTTTAATAGACCTGTAAAGACTTGTCGATGTGAAACTAAACTCTCAATCAAACTTTGGTAAAAGTCTTCATTTGAAGCAAAATATGTTTCAATACCCTGTATGAATTTTCTTCACTGGATATTGATTCATAAAAAAACAATGCTCCAGGGTGCGGAGCTATTTTTTTGCTATATGTCTAAATGGAAAAATCTTCTCCTCAGAAGTCAACTTTGTTCCCCAATGTGCAAGGCACAATCGGTGAAAATAATTTCAATAAAAGTCACTGATTATTATTATTGTTATTATTATTAATAAACTTTTACTATTTCAGGAGACAAACAGAAACACAGAGGTGCTATACATTCTGATGGAAAAACAAAAGCATCTCCCATCATTTTGGCGTGGCTCAGATCAAGAGGAGAATTTTAAGAAAGGTAATAACTGAGCAACTAAGAACATGCAAGTTGCACTGGTTAGAGTGTAAAAAAGACCCATCTCCCTTCATAAGAATTGATAATCATCACTGTATTAAATCAAGAAATTGAAACGTAAGTGTCTTGTCTTTTGCAGTGTTTTTGAAATATAATATAATTTTAAAAAAAACTAAATTATTATTTAATATGATTGTGAATGTGTGATGTTTTCTTCTGATCATTCACTCTCAAAAACCAGATACTAAAAACATATTTGTAGATTTTTTTGTTTTACTTGTAAATATAGCTTTAAGGTTGTATTTTAGTCAAAGCCTTTTATTCTGCTCAATACAAACTTAAATATTGTAAGAGTTATGGCCCTTTGTAATTTTTAAACAAATACATTTTTTTATGTTTTTGTAAGCCCATTATTAAGGGACTTTTAATATTTTCACCAGCTGCATTATAAAGTCAGACCAAAAGTGTTCAGTAAGTGTCCAAACAATAACTAAGTTAGAATCCTTTCTCAATTCAAGTGAGCGATATAGGGCCATCTCTGTGTTTGTCTGACTAAAAAACAATAATCAATCTTTGAGTTAAATTGACAAATATTGTTGTAGAATGTTTTGTGAAGACATACAATTGGATTACTTTTGTGTCAATAGGATTAAGGTTTCTGCACATAAAAATTATTTAGAATTGCATTTGGGTCAGGCGGTTCACGTTCAATATTACTTGCAGTATAAGTGGAAGCAGTGACTTAAAATTAATTACCAAACAGTTTCTGCTCAATTGCTTTGAGTTAACATACGAGTTATGAAACTTGGAATACTAGTTCTTGGTGGCATAAATGAAAGACCTTGTTTTGTCACATTGACTTGTAATCAAGCACTAACTTCCTCTAAATTCTCTTCAGGTGATGGTTGGGCACACACAAGAAGACATAGATCACAGGTGTCTAGCCATATGAGTAGATAGGAGTGTCACAATCTGCCAAACGTACTTCATCAGACGAGCAGAAAGCTTCTCAAGATCCCGCACTGCACACTAAGACATAGTCTTTGACTACAACAAGGTGATGAAAGTACAGAGAGGTCCAATTGAAATCAATTCTGTGCTGCTGTCATTTCTTCATTCTGGAAGTCGATGGACATGATTTATCATGGCATCAAGTGTGCAGTTTGCCGACTACCAGCAGTCTTGTTCACCAGCTGTGCAACTTGAGCTGGTAGCTTTATTGCTTGAAGCCACTGCATAAGAGGGGGAAGGTGCAGGCTCATCAAAAAGTCTCAAAAGTTGAAACTAGGAAAAGAAGTTTATCAAGAGTGTGAATCTATTTTGAAAACAATCGTAAACATACTATGAATTGAGATGCTTAAATAAAAAACCGCTATTCAAATATCAGGAAACTGCCTTTTTCATACTAAAGGGTAAATGATGTCGCCATTTCCTGTATGTATTTAAATAAGATATGTCTCCACAATTAATATTTTTAGGGAATTTTTCTCAACCTAATGAATGAGATTAAATTGTACAGTGTTATATGAGCTTAATATGTGTTTTCTCATTCTTTAAAATTGGTGAAAAATTGTCAGAAGATAATTAGACCAGTATCCATTACTGCAATCATACAATCAAATATACAGGGACAAGCCCACTGGGCATATGATATAATTAAACCCTGTTTAGGAGCACGAGGCAAACACTTTCAAACGTTAAAGCTGCACTCTCACACTTTGGATGTTTTGACAACCTTTTTCATTTTATGTCTTGGATTGGAACCATCCAATTTTTGCGAAAAATTAAATCCCAGATTTTTCTATTTAAGTTAAAACATTGATGTTTTTTATGCACTTTTCTTAAACCGTTAGTAAATATTAATTTTCGAACGGAAATATGAAATCTGCGATCGGATCTTTTGTCAGCAATCTTTTATCATTGGTTTGCAGATAATTACGCCAAAACTTGCTCATTCCAAGACAAAAAAAGTTGTGGAAACGGTATATCTGTGAGAGTGCAGCTCTAAATGTTTAATTGCTTGATTTTACTACTGTATTAGAAATTACAGGGATTGGGGCATATTTTTAGTGTTTTTATTGCTTGTTTTTGATTCATACAGTCATACTTTATTCTTCAGGGCACAACTTACAAATAGACAAAACTGGAAAATGGTCATATCAAAAGGTCAAAGATAATGCAAGTTGAACAATCATATTGTTCATGGCTTGTATTTTTGGTATATTTTGTTGCATATGCTATAGAAAAGTTGAAAGTTAAAAATAAATTCTTAGTTGAAATGATGGCTTTGAATGGTATTGTCAGATGAGAAACGGCACTATTAAGAAATAGGTATAATGGTACTTTATTTATTTTAATCAATTTTAGATATTATGAAAATTATTATCTTATTTAGTACATGAGACCTTTTAAACAGTTATTGACAATATAACAATGTGTATATGAAGCTTTAGATCAACACTTAAAGCTGCACTCTTACAGATTGTCAGTTTAGACACAAACTTGTCTCAAAATCGGCTGATTTGGTTATCATTCCTTTAATTCAGTCATATTAGATAATTCACGATAGAACCAATCAAAAATGTTTGGTAAAACTGCCGAAAAGTTCATTTACATTAAATTGTTCGTAATGTTTTTAGTCATTGTTCGTAATGCTTTTAGTCATAAAACATCATTTTTTTAACATAAATATGATGAACTGCAATATGATCTTTTTTCAGCAGTCTAATATCACTTCAAATTGGGTCTAGACATTTCTGCAAAAAATACTCCATTTATAGACAAACAATAAAAGAGTACCAGTAGTCAAAACGATCAATCGGTGAGATTGCAGCTTTAAATACACCTTTTAAGACCGCTGTAAAATTCCAATGGTTTGCCTAAATCTTTAAAGCTAGCATACTGTTTAATTGACAACCATACTTATTGTTTAAAAGTGTCATGATATCTTTGTACAATGTTTTTATATAATTCATTTAAGAAGTGAAAACAAATTTGTTTATCTTGTAATTTGTTATCTATTATTTAAATGACTCAGTCAAAAATGGGAACGTCAGTGCTAGTTCTTTTACTATTAACATCACATGAAGTTTCTATTGGTGTAGCAGCAAGGAGGTGTTACATTAAGGATGCATCATTTAAACCAAATTATACATTCATATGCACATCATACAGGCGTGTAGCCGCCTATACGTGAATACGTGGCTGAATCCACATGATTCTGACAAAAAAATCAACCAAAGTTGCAGTATGCGAACTTGACTACATGAATCTAAAACTGGTTATTTTCCAGTACTAAATAATGCACATCGGAACGCCCAGAATGCACTAGATTGCACCATGGTTTTCAAAATTTTCTGAGGGGGCACGCCCCTGAACCCCCCAGCACATTTATGAATTCACATGAATAGAGGGGTAGCTACACCCCTGACATAATTGAAACCACAGTGTGGCTAAACAACACTTGTATGTTTATCATACGCAGTGATCTCCCATGGAAATGCAATCGTCAAAGAATCTGAAGGGGCTGTTTATATGGACTAGATTTGAAATGCACCAAGTGTTTAAAAAAGTTGATTTCAGTCACGAAGAGAATCAACCATACCCCACATTTGTTGGAGTAAGATGAAATGTCCACTTTCCGCGAGAAAGAAAGTACATTGAAAATGTTCATTTGATTC
The DNA here is from genome assembly GCF_026914265.1 of Mya arenaria. Taxonomy (NCBI): domain Eukaryota; kingdom Metazoa; phylum Mollusca; class Bivalvia; order Myida; family Myidae; genus Mya; species Mya arenaria. Next base: position 18,693,069 of record NC_069137.1, read on the forward strand.
AATTGACTTTATCTTTTTATAAATATGTTGCAATACATAAAATACGTTATTTTTTATAATTGTTTACCCATGTTGAATTTTATTTGGCAAATTTATAAGAGATTTAAATATTAAGAAACTCAGCCGCCAAAGAGGATATGATTATGACATACTTTTTTTAAATCTTTCGAACATGAGTTTTTGAGTGAATATAAGCGAAGCGTTAAGTGTTTTGAAAATGCATCTTTTACTTGGATTTTATAGATTGTTATTACGAAATAAAGTATGGCGAATCAAACGAAGTGTTAAAGCCAAGCTATTGATGGCTGAAACCCTTCAATAAATGTTGATATGTGCTAAAATATAGTCTTTGAAGTCCAAAATTTTGAAATGCGTTACTAACCCGATTCAACAAAAGGCTGTTGCACAATCAGTTGATTGACATAATCACGTGATAAACCAATAACTTCCATTAAGGTTAAAATATTCAACACCTTAGTATGAGTCCCTGTGGGCGAGTGGATAAGCGATCCGTTTTTGATTCTATGTGTTATCTGCACCCACATGTGCTTGCTCCCAACTTGAACAAGATCAATTTTTAATACTTTAATCTGTTTTTTAAAAATGCAATTGAAGTATAAAAGAAAATCAACCTGGTTACTATTATTTCGGCAGTTTCAGTACCAAGGAGTAAAATAAATATACATGTAAGTGTTTTCAGATGCATTACGAGGAAAAATATACGAGAACGTTGTATACAGAGTATGTTTTTACTGAACATGCGTCTGTTTATTTTGATGCCATAAAAGGTTTAAACTGTTTAAAGGAACTATAACATTATAAAACAAAAATCCGATTACAGATATCAGTGGCAGATCCAGGAATTGACTTAAGAAGGGGTACGTGAAACTCATGGGCTTAATCTTTCCACATCCGCCCCTCCCTCAGAACAGAAATTGAATGGCTTAAAATGTTGGACCCAGGTGGGGGTTAGACTCCCCTCATTTATAGTCCGAAATAGAGCAAATTTAATCTTAATATTGTATTTTTCCCGATGTTGACTGAGAACGTATTATAAACGGACGATTTAAAGGGGTGGGGGCGGCGCGCGCGCTGGGACCGATCCCCCCCCCAACACCCCCTGAATCTGCAATTGAGTACATGCATTAAAACCGTCTCCGTAGCCTATTGGTTAAGGCGTTCTATACCCTTCATTAAACTGACTTAATACTTCACACAATTGTTCAGGACCATAAGCCAATGAGGTTACATAACTCCATATCCTTAATACAAGTTATGGCCCCTGATTGACTTAGGTTAAACTTTTAGGCAAGTAAAATTTAAGGGGAAGTTGGAATTTAATAAAAAAAAACTTCCATGGGTCACAATGAACCCAATGAACAATGTTCTTTAATCATGAGCTATATAACTGTTCAAGCGTTAACAGACACATTCGTGTGCAGACGAAACTTTTATTGTTTTTTACAAGCACAGAACTTGTATTTAGCATTTACAGTTTCTATATAATTCAACTGAAAGTTATATTTAACCATACTATATCAAATATTATGTCACCATTCACTAGTGGATTGAGAAGGGGTGCAGTTGGCGTGCGCTCCCTCTAAAATCGTCCAAGTTTACTTTTTGTGTCAATATATGAGAAGAAAATAATAATATACACACATAATGCATCATTTCCGACTACAAATTGTTAAAAATTACTTGATTGAGTAACCCTCAATCCTCCTGCAAACGCCCCTAAGTAACGCCCCCTTCTAACGAGAATTCCTGGATCCGCCCCTGGTCATTATATATTTTGTTTATCAAACGGTACAGAGACCAAGTGACTGAATCTGACTTGCATTTAATGAATGAGATGGTCTGTAAAAGATTTCCGATGAATATCCTATGAAATTTGCAGTCCTCCCGTTTCGACTGGTCATTGTTTGTGGATTTATTATACACAATTATAAAAAATACTATTACCAAGTTGTCTCTTAAGGTTACGGGAGCCTATACTGTCAAAAGTTAAATATATATAATGTGTCCCCCTAATGCCATAAAATATGGATGGTCCCCTTAATGCCTCAAAAATAATATTATATATACACTGGTCTCCATAAACCCTTCTACATATATACCTGTCCCCTTAAAACCTGCAACATACTTACAAATTATTAAGGAGACCGCAAATTACGTATATTTTTTGTTAATTAATTTAAGAAGCCTAAATTTTGTACTCATAATAAATGATCATTTCAATACTAAATTATCAACAAAAAAGCAAAATAAAGTATAAAACAAAAAATATACAAATTGTCTCCTTAATGCCGTAAAAAATATACGGTCACCTTAATGCCCTAAGTAGATATATATATATATATATATATATATATATATATATATATATATATATATATATATAACAAGAAGGACAATTTTGTTATGGACCGTGACCTAGAAGTGAAAACCAGATTTTGGAATAACACAGCTTATATGCAGTGTACAGTAATGAAATTTCTCACAAAAGTTTCTAAGGGTATAGGCACCTAGTTTCTGAAAGGATTTAACCAAGGTTTGTATACTTTTAGTTTTATTTAAATTTTACAATTTTGACAATATTTTTAAGAATTGCCTGCACCTGTCTGAACACTTTAATTCTTGGTCTTTGGACTATTGTCTGCAACTTCAAAACCTGACTTTTTGGAACAGGACACTTTTTTCTGATATTTTATCCAGTTTGATGCAATAAAAGTTGTATTTATCAATAATTCAGGTAAAAATGACATTATTTTCATTTAATACCTGCTAGTTATTTGTTAATTTGTTTTAATTCATGGATAGGTTTATTGAAGAGTGTCATTAAAAGCTGGAACTTTTCAGTACACAACATGCAAACTAAGAATGAACTGTGTGTGCCGACTTTGTGAACAAAAACGCAAGGCGGCTATGGTAAGTTGCGTCAAGATATCCTTGAGACCCCCCTCGGACACGTTATGCAATTCGTGTTTCGCTGATCATCCATTTGAGGATTTAGATATGTTACCCCAGCCAACAGGCTGAATGTTGAATTTTACTAAATACTAGGCTTTGTTTAAGTGCGAACATCAACATGTTTTTCTAATTGCAGTTGCTGCTTGGGACAATAAAGTTAAGTCAGCAACCGTCTACCAGACTTCAATATTCATCTCTTCCAAAGGATGTCATACCTTTCCAGGTGGGTGTCCTTTTATTGATTAATTGACTGATTGATTAATTGACTGATTGATTGTTTGATTGATTGATTGATTGATTGATTGATTGATTGATTGATTGATTGGTTGATTGATTGATTGATTGATTGATTGATTGATTGATTGAGTAATTGTGAGTTTGTGCAAGTGAATAAGTGTGAGACCATAACTCAATGACTGTTGGGCTGTAAAGGTGTGTGAGTGTGCATGCTTCACATATTCTCTGTCCTGGTTGGCATACAGGACCGTCATCAGACATTCTGCCATGAATGTGAGGGAATTAAAGCCATTTTTTATTTTCCGTGTTACTTTATTGATGTTTGATTAAATTTACGCCGCCGTGTTACTGAGTAACACTTTGAAATTGGGCCTTAATCATCAAGCTAGAGCTTGGCATACTAGTAATCGTTTACAAACGTCTGCGAGATTTCTGCCCTTGAAAATATTTGCTGGCAGCACGCCTCAAAGTTACACTTCGTTCAGTATTTAAAAGCTTTCTGATACACATTTTGTTAATTTGAGATCTTAATGAGGCTACTTCTAAGTAACTAAATGCTCAAGGTAGCTAGATGCTCTGGGTGTTCACTGGGTGACAAAGGCTACCCAGTATTGGTTGTTCCTTTTTTCTGAAAATATATTTCTACTGAATTGCCCAGTTACAGTGGTTTTGACGCCACAGAACCAGCACAGCTCCATGACAGTTTTAATTATCGTAACTGACATTATGACATTATGCACCAGTCAATTGTAACCACGCCCCCCCCCAGGTCCGGGGGTAGCCATGGAAATGGGCCGTTTGTACCTGTACCTTCCTGGTGGCCCCATAGTGCCGTGGGAATGCCTCGTTTTGCCTTCGTGCCAAACATAGCGGGGAATGGGTCTTACCTGGGGTGCGGGGCCATTTGGCAGGGATTTTACCAGCAGTTCGTTCCCGCAGGGCGGGGATTTAACCGGACTAAGTAGACCAAAAGTCCCCGCTATTCCTAGGTCCTAGGGGAGGCCGTAGTTACAATTGACTGGTGCATTATTATGTGTTGTTTTCAATGTATTATTAAAAGTATTATTTAAAAATCCTTATACTTGGTATCATCCATTTAATATGGCCTAGAGGTTAAGGCGTCGTGTATCTTTTATTTCCTTTACTATACCGGCGTTGATTCCAAACACACTTAAACCAAGTTTTTAATTTGTTTATACATGAATTTTATTTTTTGTGCAATTTAGTTTTTAGATGCATTACTCTCAGAAAAATGTTAAGTCCAAAAACATTAGCGAGTGACCCTTTAGTAGGAGTGCGACCCACATTAAGCTACATTCTGATAAATCCATTAACCTGAATGTTAAATGTTGATGCCTGGTCACCCCACATGATTTGCTGTACACAAACATGTTCATTATATGTCCAAAGTACATTAAACATAATGTTATGAATTTTTAAATTTGTTCCTGATATTTCAAATGAAATTAGGCTTAGATATTTTGCAATATTTGATGGCAGAAAATCTTTTTTGTGATACTGCACTTGTATTTTCAGTAAAATGTTAACACATACTTTTACTTCTCAAAACCCTTTCAAACTAGGGATGCAAACGAATGGCAAAACTGATATTCGAATATTCGGTAATTCTTTCGATCGAATATTCGAATATTCGATTACCAACATTAATATTTTAGAAGTGCAGTAAACTATTATTAGTATTCACTGTAGTAATAGCTGGTGCATTTTAACCCTTCCTTGTCGTAGCCGGTTCACGCGACGGACCCTTATTTTTCACAAACTCAGCCACTGAAATTCCCAATTTTCAGAAGCAAAACAATCAAATAAAAAGCAATAGATTTTGAACATACAGAAAACAACTTCAATAATAATTTCCATTCCACTGCATTAATATTTTTAAACAAGGGGAAGATCGTAAATTTCTGGTTGAATGCCGCGAACCGGATCTCAGGGTTGTTATGTAGGACGGGCAGCCTCGTTCGGGAATTGACTTCTACTAAATATAACCTTTGGAAAATCAACCCAACTCGGGAAATGGTAAAATAATAAAACGAAAAAAAAAAGAATTCTGACTAATCTATTGTATAACAATACAGAACATATATCATAAAACGCTTTCATATACAGTTACATTTTAAAGCACGGATGTTATATCGAAGCATGGAAAACAGTTTGTTAGCACATAACTAGAAAATGTCTGTTTCAAACAGTTGCAAATGTCATATCATCAAGGCAATTTGAGCTATATTGCAGCCAAGACAACAGATTGCTGTGGGGGCCGATGTCGTAAATCCTTTATTTGCATGGTCATTTGGATATACTGAAAACTATTGAAACTTCTTTGATGTCACTTGTCTACTTGCCAGTTTTCGTAAAATTACGGGGACTGTTTATAATCACCGACGATGTATCCCTAATTGACATATGACGCGGATATAGTGTATTTTTCATCACATTCACGCCTCTGGCATAAGGGGTCACTCCTTATAAAAACAAAACAGCACATTTCGAGGCAATAGTTATATTATTTTATTTTTTATACAAAAAACATCGAATATTCGAATATCGATTTTAACATTCGAATACCAAACGTTTGATCGAATATTCGAATATTCGAATATTCGTTTGCATCCCTATTTCAAACTGTATAACAAAATAATGATAATAATAAAGAATCACCAGGCATTAAAAAATAAAATAGTTTTAGTTCAGATTCTTTAAGAAGGTCTGTTTGAGAAAAATATGAAGTAGAAGAGGAGTGACTACTATGGGCCAACATATCTAAAAGTTATAGTGGTCATCTTATCAATGAGCCTTACCTAAATTATCGTCATATCAAGACATCTAGGTGAATAATAAGCCAGTGTCAGAAATCCAATGAAAGTATAAAATGCTATGTAATTCTAGTAGCTGTATGCCGGGTACTGGTATTTGTATATATCGGCTGAAAAATGATAGTGACAACCTATTGAAAGAAATACAATGTGAAAAAGGCTTTAACTCTGCAACAATGTGGTCTAAAGTTTGAGTTTATTTTTTTAACTTGTGCTGTATTTCGAAATAATGAACCGGCGTGTGAATCGGACTACTTAATCTCTTTTGCATTAAAATTTTAATAATATCCATATAGATCAAGCCTAAATGATAGAATGTAATCCAAATTTTTCGAAGAATGTTTTATACATAAGTTACTCTCAAATGGTGGCTTATGGGACTTATATAATTGTATTGCATTTCCGATTCAAAATGCATGGCATGACAATCAAGCAACATATTATTTTAAAAAACTTCATGAAATAACATTCTAAGACAGGTCGACTGAGAGAAAAAAAGGCATTGGTATAAGTAAATATTGGACCACATCTGGAAGGTGTTTCTTTGTTTTTGTCTAATCATTAATCAGAACATTTTCCAGAAGGCAAAGCTTTTACTGTGCAATAAGTTGCATGCAGATAAATAACAACAATGTTTATCAGTAGGATATGAACGACTTGGCGTTATTTTCAACTATTTAAAGTGTGAACTATTATATTTTGCTGAAATATTGACATTAAAAGTTAATTGGACAATTAATTAAAAACGGCTTTGGGGGTGCCGACCGGAATTGCCCCTTCCATCATTCCCTACAATACAACACACACACTACTTATCCGTCAAACCACTAATTCTAGTTGTTTATTTAACCTGACTATTTGTTTTTGTTTATAAGGTTAAAATTGATTCCCAAAAAGTGTGGTGAAGTGTATTATTGTACAAATAATTAAGATTCATATCAAGGGTAAATAAGAATGACTAAGCAATCTTCTAGCATAAGTTAAATTTTAAAATGCATGTACATCAGATGTTGTTTGGAAAGAAAAGGTCATGATGGTCTGATTGGTAACTTAGAGAGTGCGAAAATTGGCAACATGGTACTTAAAAGTTACAGCACCTATTTCCCCTGTAATTTAAATAAATTATAACAAATAAAATGAATTAGTTGTATAATTTCAACAATTGAAATATACAATCAGCTAATATCAGAAACAGACTGTTCACTATCAAATACTTTGTCAATATACTTTCAGAATGATGCACTTAAAACCGGATGAGCCTCAGTGTAATAATTATTCCCCGTCGAATTAAAGATTTCAGGAGGGGGATATTGTTTTGGCGTTGTCCGTCCGTCATTCCGTCCTTCCGTCCGTCCGTCCGTCCGTCCGACCGTCGGTCCGGAACCATATCTTGGTAGGCATTGATCAGAAAATGTTCAAACTTCATCAGAATGTTCCCCTTGATCATATATCGACCACGTCCGTCCGGTACCATATCTTGTAAGGCATTGATCAGAAAATGTTCAAACTTCATCAGAATGTTCCCATTGATCATATCTCGACCACTTTCAAAAGTGGGTCACATGGGGTCATAAACTAGGTCACTATGTCAAATCTTTGAAACATACTAGAGGCATTATACATGGTCAAATATTCATGAAACTTTATCAGAAGGTTTTCCTTGATGAACTATTGGTCGTAAATAAAACTGGGTCACATATGATAGAAAATTAGGTCACTAGGTAAAATCTTAGAAAAACCTTGTCAAGAACCATATCATGGTAATGAATGGTCAAGTTATGTTCAAAATTGGTCAGGATGTAAACCTTGATGAAATATGGACCACTTAAAAAAGTTGGTCACATGGGGTCAAAAACTAGGTCAGTAGGTCAAATTTTTAAAAATCTTTGGAACATACTAGAGGCATTATATATGGTCAAATATTCATTGAACTTAATCAGAATGTTTTCCTTGATGAAATATTGGACTTATTTAAAACTTGCTCACATATGGTTGAAAATTAGGTCAAATTTTAGAAATTATTTGTCCGGAATGGTATTGATTGGTCGGATTATGTTCAAACTTTGTCATGATGTACACATTGATGTAATATGAACCGCTTGAGAAAGTGGGTCACATGGGGTCAAAAATTAGGTCACTAGGTCAAATTTAAGAAAAAATCTTTGAAACTCATTTGAGGCAATATGTATGGTCTTATATTCTTGAAACTTGATCAGAATGTCTTCCTTGATGAACTCTTGGGTAGGTATTTAACTGTGTCACATGTGATAAGAAATTAGGTCACAAGGTCAAATGTTTTAAAAATCTTGTCCGAAACTATTTTATGGTGTTGATTGGTCTGATTAAGTTCAAACATGGTTAGAATGTTGTCTTAGGTTAAATTTCGATTGCGTTTTAAAAGTGGTTCATATGTGTCAAAAACTAGGTCACTAGGTCATATCTTACAAAAATCTTGGGAACACACTAGAGGCAATACATCTGCTCTAATTTCCATGAAACTTGATCAGAATGCCTCAATGAATATATCTGGACCAATCTTCATGAAACTTGATCAGAATGGTTGCCTTGATGAAATGTTAGATTAGTTTTGAACTGGGTAATATTGAGTCATAAACTAGGCTTATTGGTCAATACTAAATGTTACATTATATACAATATTCATTTTTTTATTTCAAACAGTTGCAATCAAACTCAAACTCAGGTATATATATTTCATCAACAATTGATTTCCATCCCTTTACTTAGCCAAATCAGGCGGGGGATATCAATTCAACGAATTTGCTTGTTAATATAGCAATGCCATATTTGCTTTTAAAATAACTAATAACAAACCAACTTGATAACTCTGAATTTTTAATCAGACTTTAGCCTATCTCTCAAAGTCACAACAATGATCCCATTTCATAATAAATTATAAAATGATAAAATATGTTGAATTGGGAGGTAAAGTCATGATTTTGTCAGGCAGATTCATTTCAAATTCACAAAGATATGTGACCACAATCATGCCTTAGTGTTAACGCTAATGTCTGTATTAAATCAATTGACAGACAGATCTGATGAAAATAATCGCCAACTTTTAATTAACGTAGTTCATTTATAGGCCATATATATATATATATATATATATATATATATATATATATATATACAGTTTCTCATCTAGACGTTTTGCATGCGCGCTTGCTAGTAAAGAGATATCCTTGGCAAACACTAATAAATAAGTGTTTTTACTTCATTAACTATTATTAAAATTGTTTAGTAGAGATATTTAGTAGAATGATACACAGGGTAGTTATCACTAGCCACCAAAAAAATATGATTGTTCATGATCGGCTGAAGGCTATGTGAATAAAATTCGAGTCCAGGATATCCATACATAATTTCACACGATTCACTTGACATTGACTGATGTGACAGTGCAGTAATTTGGTCATCATCGCAGATATAACGTGTACACAAAAATTTGTAGTCTTTTTAACTAATGTTGTCACACTTTTTTAACTAATTGTTGTCGCACTTTTGGTTTGTTCTGTTTTGTACAACTGTTCAGATGTTTTGCTCAATCGTAAAAAAAAACATTGGCATAAAGATGCTTTTTTCACAATAATATGAAAGTTTATAGTTCACAGTTTACTTTAAAATCTTACATCATAGATAATAATATCATACAATCATTTTTCATGGTCTAACGTATTTCTTGCTTGGGAACATATCAATTATATTATATTATTTGTTCATTCAACTGAGGAAATATGTTTCTTGAAATGCATATTTTGTTCCTGCAAATCATGCTTAATTAATGTTATTTATCATGTTTCAACTATTAACTTCAATTTTCAATTTAATAAAATGGTTTCAGTTCATAGTTGTTAAATTTGGTAAAGACATTCGATAACTGATATATGAAGGGCAATTCGAAAACGGCAAATAGGATAGTTTCGCAGTAATTTTTATTTCAAAAAGTATTTATTTGCTGCTTTTTTCCTAAAAGTGACAAATGTTCATAACTAGTTTGTGTATAAAGTTATGAACCATACTTTTAAAAATAAAATGTCATATAGAACAGTTTCGCAGTGAAACAAGATTTTAGTTTTAGTCAATTTTGACCGCGAAACTGTTCTAAGTAGCATATTGTAAAAAATACATATTTTAAAACGGCATTGGTAAAAGTTTGAGTAATACCTATATTTCTGACATCATTTTGAACTTAATTTCTGAATATAGTAACTAGAAAAGCCTAAATAAGAAATAAACAGTTTTTAGGTTCTCCTGAACAATTTACAAAAATGCAGATGTAACAGTTTCGCGCTCAGCCCTCGAGTAAAAACTCCAGGACAATATTTTCAACTATCGCTTAACAGTATCACCCACTGCAGATATTATATGATGATAACACCTTTCTTCACAATTGTTGTTAAATATAATATGAAATAAGGCACTGCCTTAGACGGGCTCAAGGTATGTTATCAACTGCAGAAACTGCTAATGCAGTACATTTTGTCTTAGGTAAACAAGTGTCAAAGGCAAAATTCATTTTATATGACATACTATGACTTTGACTACACCAATTAGATTATAAAGGTGCATAACAAGTAAGGTTAAGGCAATGCAAAGCAAATTTAATACTTTAATGTTTGAAAAAACTCATAATAACAAACACAAGTATTTTAATTTACCTAATGCTAAATATCATACAGGCATTTACAGTAAAAATAAATGATTCCTACTTTAAACATAAGAAGGTAAACGAAACAGATTGAGTTTACATAAAACTAATTATTACAGTTATCTGACAATTAACTTCTCCTAAACTATTTTAATATGTAAAACAGCATTGTGCATGTTTTAGATTTTTAAGGTTCTGCAAATAACCTGAAAAAAATGGTTTGACCACCTCAGCAGTTTGAAATGAATATAAATTCCCTGTAGTTGGTGTTGTTAGCACCATTCCATCAATGAATAAAACAATGTATGCAGAAAGTATGAAAATATTTAATTATTTAAAGTATGAGTCTTTAAACTGAATTATACATCTATAACAGTTAAAAGAACAAGAGGGCCCTGAAGGCCCTGTATCCCTCATCTAATCCAATACAGATAATCAAGAATAACAATCTGATCAAGTTCAATGAACATGTGGTCATAAATGTGGCCTCTAGAGTGTTAACATGCTTTTCCTATTACTTGACCTGGTGACCTAGTTTTTGACTGTACATGACCCAGATTCGAACTTGGCCTAAAACTAATCGATATAAACATTCTGACAAAGTATAATTAACATACAGTCATGACTTCTAGAGTGGTAACAAGCTTTTCTTATTATTTGACCTAATGACCTAGTTTTGACCGCACATGACCAAGATCAAACTTGGCCTAGAGCTAATCAATATAAACATTCTGACCAACTTTCAGGAAGATACAGTCGTAAATGAGACCTCAAGCCTCAATTTCTCGAAACTTCTTAAGTCCCTTATAACTAAGCTAAACTCGCTATTTTTGGTTTTCAATAATTTGGATAATATTTACTTCTTTTTATACTTTAGATAGGAATCATCTATATGTTAAATTAAACCATTTTTCATTTATCAAAATTCCATTCAAGTATGTATTTCGAGTAATTGAAATAAAAAAAAAATACTTAAGCCTGTTAAGCTTAAGAAGTTTCTAGAAATTGGGGCCTGGAGTATTAACAAGCTTTTCCTTCAATTTGACCAGGTGACCTATTTTTTGACCATACTTGACCCAGATTCAAACTTGACCTAGAGATTATCAATATTAACATTCTGACCAAGTTTCCTGAAGATACAGTCATAAATGTGACTTCTATAGTGTTAACAAGCTTTTCCTTCAATTTGACCAGGTGACCTATTTTTTGACCACACTTGACCCAGATTCGAACTTGACCTAGAGATTATCAATATTAACATTCTGACCAAATTTCCTGAAGATACAGTCATAAATGTGACTTCTATAGTGTTAACAAGCTTTTCCTTTAATTTGACCGGGTGACCTAGTTTAACCCCAGCTGACCCAATATCGAACTTGTCCAAGATTTTATTGAGAGTAACATTCTGACCAAGTTTCATTAAGATAGTGCCCAAACTGTGACCTCTAGAGTGTTAACAGTCAAATTGTTGACGACGGACGACGACGGACGACTACGACGGATGACGGACACAGGGCGATCACAATAGCTCACCTTGAGCATGTTGTGCTCTGGTGAGCTAAAAATAAGCACATAGATTATTCAACAAAACATTAGTTCTTGTTATTGATACATATATATTTAAGTTGTAAACTTATAAAATATGCACAATAAAGCAATTTAACTGTTCACAACATTATCAGAACAAAAATGTACTATAATTATGCTTACATTAGCTCATTCAGTTTAAAACTACAAAAAAGTATATTCTTTGCCAATACACTTAATTGTTCAGAACCTATTAGGCTTTGTTTTAATTTTAACAATGTCACTGTATTTTAGACATAGTAAATTGCCCCCCCCCCCCCAGCAAGAGTTTAGCAGCCTACTGACAAGAGGACTGTAATAAACTATGATGTATTGATCTATTGATAGGGGAATACTCTCCAAGAAAATTGACACATTTCTCTGCATTTGATACATATGCAATTTTTGTCTCTTATTTCAATTCAATACTTGTTCATGATGATTACAGTACTGAAGTCAGTGATCCAAGATACATAATGCACTCTGGTATAGGGTACTAAAGTGATCGTCCCATATGCAAACTTTGGTATCCTGCATGAAATGTTACTGAAATGTTACTGGTGAATACAGTACTGAAGTGATCAAATCCTGATGCCACTCTGGTATCCTGGACTAAACGTTACTGGTGAATCCAACTTACTGAAGAAATCAATCCCAGATGCCACTCTGTTATCCTGGATAAAACCTTACTGGTAAATACGGTACTATAGTGATGAATTCCGATCTGAAACAGATTAACACTTATTTAAGACTCAGAATATAATAAACAAGGGTCAATTTGTTTACATTGACGCAGATGAAGAGACTACCACACTAACAAATGAAGTCACTGTTGTTAAAAATATGTAAATATGGCCTAAGACCACAGTTATTCTAACTATTTGTTTCATATAGACACTAACCAAGCTTACAATGTATCTCTTCAAAACAGTATTTTCATATAATATTTTTGCAAAAACAGACTTCAAAACTCCTATATTTCAATTTCAGACTGTATGCAACACAGACGGAAAGTTTGGCAATGATATAATAGACACTTTTAGAATGAGTATAAGCACCATGGTGTTTTCATAAAAAGCAGAAATAGCCATTTCCATCAATCGGTAGGCCGCAAACTTTTAAAGAGCCATTATTTCCTTATGCATTGGATTTATCTGACCAAGTAAAGTTTATATACATATATATATATATATATATATATATATATATATATATATATATATATATATATATATATTTATATATATATATATATATATATAAGACAGCACCATAAAAATGGCCTGCCTACTCTATTAAGATTTTTTTCAAAGCAAAATAAGAAATGCTGAATTGCTTCCAGGGACAAATGGCGCAGCAAAGGAAATGGTAAAAAAACACCAAAACTGAAAGATTCATGACAACTGCTAGTGTTTTCATGTATGAGATGGCTACATGATGTAGAAAATGCAGTGATAGCTTAATTATGCTAAGTTTAAAAAAAAAAATGCTTAAAGTATCTGTTTTGAAGGCTAGATTAAAAGGTTAAAAGTTAACTTACATCTTCATCCTGAAATATTAGATTCAGAGCTGCAATTCCTGGATCTAGATTGCAGGACCACTGCCATGGGCAAAAAGCCGCAGCAAACTGGAGCTTATTGGCACATCATATTCTGCAAGCAATACACAAAATCAATGTTTGACACAGAATAAGATCTTCTTCTACTGTAAAAGTATGAAAAATGCATGTAAACACTCATTTGAGACATACATAACCTTTTATGTAGAAATTATGCTCCAGTCAATTGTAAACACCACTCAAGCCCGGGAAATAGCGATGACTTTGACTTTCAGTCCAGCCAACCCAGGGTAAAATCCCCGCCCTGCAGGGAAGAAATGATGTTAAAATACCCACCAAATGTCCCCGCACTGCTATATTTTGCACCAATACAAAACCACCGTATTCATTCGGCACTGCAGTGACACCTTAATGGTAAATATCCGGTTTACCACTAGACCTGGAGGGTCCAAGGTTACAATTGACTGGTGCATTAATGCGATAAATGTGCAGAAAAGTTCATTAATTCCAATAAAAATTATAACAAAAATTATTAAATATATAGTCTTTACTTATCAAGTACCCAGATGCATTTTGAAAGCCTTTCAACCAGACTTTCTTAGAAATCTTTCTTACTTGCAGACAATGTCCTTTCTAAATAATCCTTGCCAAGAACGGGTATGGAATTTCATCACTAGACCATGTTTTGATCAGCATTCGTTCTTGTCCTTGAAAATACCTCTGTGGCTTCAGCAACCAGGATGGCTATATTAAATAAACAATAAATTAGTGTTTTAATTTATTAAAGCTGCACTCTCACAGATTGAACGTTTTGATCAAATTTAATGAAACAATTGTACCGAGATTCGCTACAGAAAATAATATTTTTGGTGCCAATCTGGTGAACCCTTTAAGGCCTTTTGAGCGTATTTAGGTCTTTTCTTTAATGCATAAAGGGAAAAGGTACTTATCTTAATCCCCCTGCTCACTTTTTATTGCTTTTGCCATCAGAGTTGAGATGTAAATTTTTTCAATGTATTAACTTCAAGTAAATGTATATATTCATGAAAGATAGACAGTATGAATGAATGAAAAGTAGCAATATTTCTTTAGATAGGGATCTTATTGTGTTGCTGTGATTGTTTAAGTAGATGTTTATCATGTTCATAAGCTTAAAATCATATGCACACTAAATGAAACATAATTCTGCATCATGTGTAGTAAGTTGTGATACTTGTTTGCAATTAATGCAATGCTTGCTTAAAAGAGCAAACAAAATGTGACAATAGATGCACACTACAGTCCAAAGACCAATGAAGGTCAGCAGTTTTATTAGAAAATGATATTATCTCAAAGCCGCAACAAAAACGGCATGAAAGAAATTCAATTCGGAAAGGAACAGTTCACCAATGAGCTAATGAAATAAACACTGATCATGATGTCATAACAAGCGAATGTTAATATCAAAGAGCAAGAAACATAATTGCAATTTATTTCAGGGAAAGCTTGAAAAAAGTATGGTTTATTTCCAAACTTATTGCCTCCAGTAATACATAACATGGCAATACCTGCATTGCTGAAAATCAGTCCACAGCAGTAATGTCAAAAACCACGTGGCATGGATTCATTCTGAAATACAGTCTGTAATTTGTGCTAATCTTACATATCCCATTTACAAGTGATTTACACTGAAATCTATAGGGTAACTATAGTAACACAACTTTTTTATGACCAAACATATTGCTATTGAGCATAGTACACTGTATGTACATGACTTTTTTTATTTTGTATGTCATGTTTCTTTGCAACAATTTATGGAAATATTTTATAACAGGTTCAAGCTTTTTAAGTCCGTTACGCTTAAGATTTATCGAGAAGCTGGGGGTGTTATGCACCAGTCAATTGTAACAACGGCCCCCCAGGTCTGGGGGTATACAGGGGATAGACTGGGAAATGGGCCGTGTGTTTACCTTTCAGGTGGCCCTCAGTGCCGGGTGAATGTGGTGGTTTTGTCTTCGCTTTAAATATAGCGGGTAATGGGCCTTTCCTAGGGTCCCTTGGGTGCAGGGGCATTTGGCGGGGATCTAACCATCTGTTCGTCCCCACAGGGCGGGGATTTTAGCCAGGGTTGGCTGGAACAAATGTCAAAGTCCCCACTATTCCCCGGACCTGGGGGGGGGGGTACAATTGACTGGTGCATTATCGCATGCAAATTTGAGTGAATCGCAGAGAGTGTTTACATAATTTATTCTCAACAACACAAACTTCTTAAGGCATCTCATTTAGACTTTTTTCTTAATAATAAACAGAAATTTTGACACAATGGCACTTTTATAACAAACTTTACCATGAAATTGAGTGTGAGCAAGCCAGTACAGTTTGACTTACCATTTGGGTGAAAAAATACTAAACGGCGAGGTAAATTGAAAAAATGGAGTTGCACCTAATTTTTTAAGGTGCAGCTGTAAGAAAAGGCATGACGGTCTAAATATAGAGGTGCAGTTGTATATTAAAGATGTGCACATCCATCTTAAATATAGAGGTGCAGTTGTATTTATGTAAGAGGTGCACCTCCATTTTAAAGTTTTAAAATATATATAGAACAGAACGAATGAATAAAGAATTGCATAGCTTGATAACATACAGGTGCACCTGTAAAGTAAGTGTATTTTAGTAACATTGATGATTCTCTCACAAAGCCATGTTGTTTCATTGTAAGGGTATGGCAACTTTCACTCAGTCATGGAGGTTGTTTGGAAGGATGGTTCGGCTTCTCCACACCCTGGACTGACTATTTAGTTACAAGATTTCACACGATCTGTGTCCCACAGCAAAACCATCAACCTGCATTTGCCGATTTGTTTTTCAATCACAATCTTGCACTCTTATGGTGCCAGCCTTCCTCTCAACATATTCAGTCACAATCTCTCATCTGACATAGTGTTGCTTGGCACGAGGGGTTACTCGGCACTATTTATTTGCAATCTTTCACACAATCTGTGGATCAAATCAAAACCATTCATCTTTACAGTCACAATAGCTCACAAAGCCATGGTGTTGGACCGCAACCGTCCATTTATCTTTTCAGTCATAATATTGCGCTCCGCCATGGGTTTTTTGGCAGGAGTTGAAACCCCTCTCGCACCCTCTACTTCCAACTTCTTAATTTAATAACATCTGTCACAAAAAATTGGTGTTGCATTTCAGTTACCTGGTATTTGGACTGCAGTTGTGGCCAGTCGAGCTATCTGATTGGGGCGATTCAGTCCCTTGGGTGATCTCTTGGTCTGAGAAATATAAAAAATGTGTTTGCCACTGTGTACTCTATGATACATATAATAAACAAATAATCCACTTTTAGTTGTATATTTTTACATATTAAATAGTTTAATATTACATACAATCTTTATCATTCACATGGTGCCGGACAGCAACCGTCCATTGATCTTTTCAGTCATAATCTTGCGCTCCGCCATGGTTCGTCTTGGCAGGAGGGGATACCCCTCCCGCACCCTCCCCGCCCAACTTCTTAATTTACACAAAAGTGGTGTTGCATGGCACAAGAGTTCACCTGTCACACAATTCCTGTATATCTTTTTAGTTTCAATCTATCAACCAGCGTGATGGTTATTGAAAGGTGTTCATATCCTTTGATCTCAGTTAAAACATCTCGCTCATCCATTGTTGAGGTTCACACACAGTACACCCCATCCATCTTTTCAGTGACAATATCTCGCTCAGCCATAGCGATTTCTGAACTGATCAACCGCATGTCATAAGTTTATGAAATTGATATCTTCATTGTATGATTTACTGAAAAGTTGTTTTACATTTTTTAAAAATAATCATACTGTACCTGGCTGACGTGACAAGCTCTGCTATGTGTACCGGTATAAACCATGGTCGTAATTAAATCGGTAATCCAACAGGCATTAATTATTCGCAATTTCTATCCGATCAGCAACTGTCAAACATCTAAATAGTATTGATATTGTAAAGCCTAAAATGACAACTACTAACTGTCAAGTGTGACCTTCGTATAGAATGGTAAACAATGCGTATGAATATCTTTAATAAAGAAGTGAAAACAAAGTATATATCTAAGACAATCTATAGAAATATGTTTTATTTGTCTTTTTGAGTTTACCAAAAGTATTCATAGTAATTGCTTATGAGCACATTTTGAATTATTTTAATAACTAGTTGGGTGCTATTTCGCCGCATCTCATAGTTTAAATTTCATGGGCATGTTTTCTTCCGTATCGTCACGCTCTGATGACGTTGGTGTCTGGCATGTACGCGCTTAATATAGTTTATGAACAGAAAAAATACTGGTTCCATCACCTTTACGTCTTGTATTCAGGCTGATAGTATGTGCAACTTTTGAACGAAAGTAGTGCTATGTGTGACCGTAATAGGGCTCTGTCGAGCTTCGGTCGGTTTAGAGCCCGTATAATGTTTAAACTAATAATAAAATGGAAATTATGCTCTTTAAACCCAAAACCATTATTAACTCTCAGATGCTACTGGTAAATGAACTGGTCTTGACATTTTTTGTGAGATAATAACTATGCTTATTACTACTATTGTACATTCAATAGAAAATCGTCTTTTTGTATGGTTAAATGGCTTTATTATATTCCCCCAGTGTGAGACCACCAGTGATATTTGGAGATTTAATAGTGTAATAACTTGATATTTTACTGATTCGTATCCATGAAATATCCTTGGGTTTTTGGTTCAAAAGAAGTATGATAATCCTGTAAGTAGAATAACAGGATTCTTGATAATTAATGTAAATCAATTTGAGAAATTATGACATTAGTGATGCCTTTCTTGTTTAAATTCATTTTTGTATTTTAAGGTAAAAAACGGATCGATGATTTCCTGGATATGGACATGACCCACTCCCTGTAGGGATTAAGCAGAATAGAGCAGTATTGAAAAAAAACAAAACTTTTTAATGAAAACAAAACACTTTCTTTAGAAAGCACAGAAGAAAAATTCAGCAATGACGATACACTGAAGAGATTGGAGTTTCACCACGATAAGATACCATAAAGAAAGTAATCAAGTCGGTCGGTTTTGCAGGTGGTCTGCAAAAGTGCAAAAACAATTGTGACGCAAAACCGGAATACTTGGACTAAAGTTTTCAAGATACTGTCTTTGAACTTTAAACATAAGTTCGCATGAAGTGAAGATGTATTTGACATATTTATGATATGATCAGTCCAATATTTGTAAGAGGGGGAAAGGATTTGTAAAAATTTAAAGATGCAAAAAAATAATCATTCTCAAGACAATAATGAATTAAAAATATTTAAAAGATACATACTGTGGAAGAACTTTTTATAAATACTTTCACATTATTCAAGAACATTTGGACTCAGTTTGATCTCTACCTAACAAGCTATAATATGCAAAAAGTAATTTTATTATTCATATAAGTTTAGTCTGGTGCCTTCATGAACAGGTGTGAAATAAATAGCACAACAGCTACCTATTTGTTTGACTGACCACTATGCACACACAGTGATATATAGCCATATATATTAGAGTGACCATTAAAGCTGCAATCTCACAAATTGACAGTTTTGACCTTTTAAAAAAAAAATGTCTCAGAATCTATATAATCATATAATGATAACACAACTTAGGTCTTTCCAGGATAAGTGTGCCACTTTGTATGAAAATACACATGCAAATATAAAACTGAAAGGTAATTTTGGATATTTTCTCAGTAGCCACATTATGTCACTCTTTTTGTATTCCTCAAAAGCTAATGTAGCTTTAAAATTTGTGTACAATTTTCCAACATTTTGTCAACTGCATGCTGCATTGTTGATACAGTTATAGTGATTTTGTCATAAAAAATGACATTGAGTTTCAAAGAGACAATACATAAATCAGTCAACAATTCATTAAATGGAGATTTTTTGCATTGGTGAAATATTGTTGCACCCAGATCTTGAATATTGGAGCCTTAGGCCATAATAATACAAAAACCTTGTCATATGTATACAACCATCATTCAATATAATCATTTAAGAGATTTGGTAACATGAGTGCTTAAATATAACATTGTGTCAAAGTTTGTGAATGTTTGTTATTTGGATGTTCAGTAAATATTTCTAAATAAATTCCGGTGTTTATTCTTTTATAAAACCAAACTAGGTTTTCGACTGGCATGTATAGGCAGAGGATAGCATAGTATGAACAGAGACACCAGTATCTTCCATAACCCTCAGTTTTACTTAATGTTTATAAACATAATATGATATAATGCAACATGTAACATGAAACAGCATTAGAACTTAATACAAGGGTGAACTGTACTGGGCTCGAATCCGGCCTCCGTCACATTTCTTTTTTACATTTTGTTATTTTTTTTTTAAATTATGATATCAATGCGTAACACATTCTATTAGATAATTGTCCTGAGATCCGTTACAGAAAAAAACTTTTTTTGGTGCCAATCTGGTGTACAGTCCCTTTAATAATATTATAGCTATTTCTTTAAGAAAACATTTCCACCAGGAGCCATATCTTAATACTGGTGGATCATATATCACTTTCTTTAAGGTAATATGCATGAATGATGCATGTCAAATGCCTTCAAAATCTATATAGTTATGTATAGTAGAGTTATGGCCATTTGTTACTTTCAAATAACCATTTCTGCCTGTATACAAAAGAAATTAATAATTGATGAATGGTCAGGCATAGTGACCTCAAACTTGGTAGTTTGTTGATATTGACAAGTAGATGACCCCTATTGTTTTTGATGTCAATAGGGTACTTCAATAAGTATGTTTTCTCTATTTAATGTTTATCACTATGCCGAAATTCGATCCCCACTTGAAAATCATTTATATCCATGGGTCACAATTAAAACATGTAACCCAATGAACAATGTTCTTTAATCATGAACTGTTTCAAGCGTTAGCAGACAAATTCGTGTGAAGAGGAAACTTTTATTTTTTTTAATTAGCACAAAATTTGGATTGAGCATTTACAGTTTCTATGTGATTCAATTGAAAGTTCTTTTTAACCATGATACATTAAATATTAAGTCACCATTCACTAGCGGTTTGAGCGGGGGGCGCAGACGGCGCACGCCTCCTCTAAAATTGTCCAAGTTTACTTTCAATGTCAATATAGGAGAAGAAAATAATAATATACGCACATAATGCATCATTTCCGACTACAGATTGTTAAAATTTTCTTGATTGAGGAACCCCAAATCCTCATGTAAATGGCCCTAAGTTACGCCCCCTCTAACGTCAATTCCTGGACCCGCCCCTGACCATTATACATTTTGTTTACCAAACGGTACACAGACTGAATCTAATTTGCATTTAATGAACGAGATGGTCGATAAAAGATTTCCGATGAATATCCTATGAAATTTGCAGTCCTCCCGTTTCGACTGGTCATTGTTTCGGGACTCATTACAAACAATTATGAAAATTTACCATTACCAAGTTGTCTCTTAAGGTTACGGGAGCTTTCAGTGTCAAAATAAAGATATATATAATTTGTCCCCCTAATGCCATAAAATATGGATGGTCCCTTAATGCCTAAAAATTAATATCATATAAACACTGGTCTCTACAAACCCTTATGCATATATACCTGTCCCCTTAAAACCTGCAACATACTTACAAATTATTAAGGCGACCGCAAATAACGTATATTTTTTGTTAATTAATTTAAGAAGCCTAAAGCTTGAACACATAATAAATGATCATTTCAGTAACGAAAAAGCAATATAAAGTATAAAACAAAAAAATATACAAATTGTCTCCTTAATGCCGTAAAATATATACTGTCTCCTTAATGCCCTAAGTAAATATATAACTATAACATATTTCAATAATAATAATGTTTTGTTGAATAATCTATGTGCTTGTTTTTTTAAATGTTATAGATGTATAGTTGTTGAATGTTTATTATTCAGTTTAAAGTCTCATACTTTAAATAATTAAATATGTTCATACTTTCTGCATACAGTGTTATGTTCAATGATGGAATGGTATTAACAACGTCAACTACAGGGAATTTATATTCATTTCAAACTGCTGATGAGGTGGTCATTTTTTCGTTGTTTTTTTTTGCAGAATCTTAAACATCTAAAATATACACAATGCCGTTTTACATATACAAATAGTTAAGTACAGGTTGATTGTCAAATAACTGTGGTCATTAATTTTTAAGTTAAGGTTTGTTTACCTTGTTATGTTTAAAGTAGGAATCATTATTTTGTTCTGTAACTGCTTGTATGATATTCAGTATTAGATAAATAAGAGTATTTATTGTTTTTGTAATTATGTGTTTTCTCAAACATTAAAATATTAAATTTGCTTTGCATTGCCTTAAACTTACTTGTGATGCACCTAAATGATTTAATTGGTCGTAGTCATAGCCATAGTATGTCATATAAAATCAAGTTTGCCTGTAGTTTGACAACATACCTAGAGCCCTTCTAAGGCAGTGCCTTATTTCATATTATGATAGGGAACCGAACACAGCACAAGCTGAGATGAAACATGTTTAAGCAACACTCTTTCTATACTTCTAGCAAATAACACTTTTTTCATAAGATACCGAACACAGCACAAGCTGTGAGGAAACATGGTTAAGCAACACTCGTAATACATTTCTAGCATATAACACTTATATCATAGGATACCGAATTTAGCACAAGCTTAGATAAAATATGGTTCATCAACATTCTTTATAAATTCCTAAAACGGTAAATGTAATGAACTTTTCCCTTGCTAATACGGGAAAATGTTATTAACGAAACCATGCGTAATAAAAGCAGTGCTGCTTAAACGGTAATACGTAACAGACAATGAAAAAAATCATCTCAGTTAATCGCCTTAGTTTATAATGCTAACATATGCAGATGTTCATGTGTTCCAAAAATGACTGAGTACAACAACTGATTTTGGCCTTAATCATTCCAGCAGACACATTTTCATTAAATTTTGTAAATCGTATTGCAAAACAGTTTGTTAAATTGTTTAACTGTACATATTTTAACGCATTAAGCTTAAATATATGCTGTTTCAATCACGAAGCCAATTTTTTTTCCAAATTCATTTTACAAAGGATATATTTTCAATTAGATATATCTTATTCAAGTCTGAATAATTACCTTTACTTTAAGTTTGTTGAAACGAATATTTATATTTGCATCATTATAATATGTAGATGATATATTGTAGTTTAACTACTGTAAATACATTATGTTACTTTAAATTCCTACAAACTTGTGTATAATAGTCAGTGTCATGTTAACATGTTAAGTCTCATATTACAATCATGTCATCAGGATGTCAGCAGGATGTCCGTCCGTTTTCTCTCTTTGTGATGTCATTTTTTTCTGAAAATATAAAAAAGTATTAGGACTTTAAAACTGATAAGCATTTCACCTCATGGTTACAAATTATTGAATTTCTTATGTAAACATATATGTACAGGCACGTAGCTAGCCTAGGCAAACCACTGCAGCTACCTGGGTGACAATATTCAAAGCAACCGATATTAAAATGAATATTATATGCATATAATGTGTAGTAAGAATTGCATGGAACTCAATGAACTGGGTGTTTATTACATATTTATATTTCTTAACCTATATCCAACATACATTCAGGTAGATTTGGTGAGCGCAAATGTTATTTAAATCGGCAATTTGTTGTCGATGGGTGTTTATACATATATGTCTGCTACTCAGGATTCTCAAAGTCTATGTAAAAATCTCACGAGCATGCAAATTTACTATGTTAATGAAATGATTTCAGCTAAGCAATATTGAGGTAGTTCGAAGCGCAAACTGCCTGTTACGTGTTATCATAAAGGCATTATTATTATGATTTTAAAACTGAATACCTAGGCGTTGAAGAAGCCTGTGGTCTGAGTTTTCGCCTACTTCATCTTTGTGGTGTTTCAACCTGTCTCCTTTTGCCACATTTCTTCAGTCGAAAGGCTAGCTCTTCAGGATCTGTCACCCGACGCATTCTCCGATACTGTTCACGTGCGTGTCTCGGCCAAGATAAAATTTTGTGACTCCTGTATCGGTTTGGCATTTGTTTTGAATGGCCACCAACAGTCAAATGGTAAGCTAAGAGAAATTGGACATTCTTAGACATGTTTTCAATGACACTTATTGGTGGCATCCAAAGCTGTGGGTTTCTGTTATCTTCAAACGACAAAGGTGTCATATTTTTTGGATTTTTAAAGTTTTAGTTTTGTGCAGTCCGGTTTGGACTATGGTTTGGCAAGCATTCATTTATGAACTCGGAAAATCAAGGCGCTATAGTTGTTGTTTTACTGTCTTCTTTCGAGATTCTTCTCTTTATTCCTGTTTTGTTTTAGGCTCATTAGCAAGTTTTGCAGAAATTCGTTTTATTGTGACTCCCTTTGTTGAATTACCTTTTTGCAACAGCAGTTTTGGCCCTTCAACATCACTTAAATCGGGTATGTCTGTTTTAGAAACGTTGCACAATCCTTCCTGTGCACCATACTTTAAAAAAAAAATAAACGTCCCATTTTCATCAATGACAATTGAGAGATCTTTTAAAATAGGGCTATTGAATATCATCTTGACATATGTTGTATCTAGATTTGAAGGAACAATAAACATTTTATAAATATAGCCCACTATCTGATGATGATGATGATTATGATATAATATGTATTGTTATACTGTATATATTTAAATAAAACAATGATTACATACCTGTTTTTCCTGTTTCCAAAATGAAAAAAAAAATCACATTTACATTTTAATTCGGGAGAGAGAAAACAAGCTTGTGTTTACTTTGGGCAGTGGTCAGCCCAGCAGGGGAGGACAAATTATGACCACAAAACTGTTTACTATGATTAGCTATGCTGATAAGCACAAGCTCATTTTGAGCTCATTTTGGAGTAACTGAGGCAGACTGTGTATTATTTTATTTGTCTGTTATAGTGTTTCTTTGAAGTATTTATCAATCATTTTATAATGAGTAATCTTCTTAAATAAGCCACCAATGTTAGCTAAAGTATGCAAGGAACATACCAATTGAAGGTGTTTCTATTTGTTTACTTCAGATGTGGTTTGTGTTCCAAAATAATTAAGTCTAGAATGTAAAAACGATCGTTTATTTCCAGAATGAAAGCCCTAAAGTATTCTTATTATAAATTCGTCAAATACTTTGTCTTTAACACTTCTTTTGGTTTAAAATGGTCAACCTTAAAGCATATGGGACAATTTGGAAAAGCCTAAAATTCCTTTAATGCCACTATTTTGGCCAAAAACAGCGAAAATGTATTCATTTATAATATAAAAATTCTAATGAATATCTAATTAATTGATCAAAAATTATTTATTTTCACAAACATCTTAAGAAACTAGAACATATTTCGTTGTTTGTATCCATCAAAAATGTTCTGCTTTTCTATCAAAACAATTGATGTCTTATTCAATGCATTTCACATGTGTTTATATTATGTATTTGCTATAAACATGTTTAATAAGTTTAATGCAATAAAAATATTGAATCGAATTAAATAAAATAATGATATCATATTTAAAATTGATATTACGTCAATACCGTAAGCTGTTATCACTGTTGGGTATCAAATTGTTACTAAATATTACTTAACAAAATATTTATTAACAAACAAAACATGTTGTTTGTATTATACTTCTTGTTTTTATTTTGTTTAAAGTGACACTCTTATTCATAATTAATACATACATATGTAAAACAAACATCATTTTTGACTGTTAAACATTTGACTACTTACTAAATAATGCATTTTTGGAAAATATCAATTAATGATAACAAGATTGTAACCGTGTATTTATTAGCAGAAAGCGATTTAATGATTGGTGAATACTTAAAGATTTACTGTGATCTACTATAATCTCATAAGGTAGCAATACAATGTTTTAGGCTCATTTCTTTCAAATTAAACTTGGTATCCTTCATAAGAACCATTGTTTTCGACATTTATACATCTTTTTTGGAATATTAAACAATATTACTAATTGTGGTAAATCTTATTTGGAAGAAAGCGTGCATTTTGAATGCATCAAGTATAATAAATGCCATATTTTAAATAGAAGTCAATATACAGTACAACAATTCATGTATATAGACCAACCTGACACAGTTTAAGTGTTTCATTCAACAACTTCTTGTCCATTGGCAAAAGTAGACTAACACATAGTTACAGCACACGCTTGTACAATGTACCGATATACTCATGTCCTCATAACATTTAGGGAAACATCAACAAATCATATTTTTCATTAGCGATGTTAAACACTGTCCGCCATTGGACATAACCGGAAGTCAAAATTAATCAAAAAATAATTTAAAATGCTTGCATATCTTTCAAAAACGTGTGCTGATTGCCTGCGCTAAAATGAGCTTCTATATTAATTTCAGGACAAAATAATACCAACTTATCACGACCGTTCAAATGAGCTTTTAGCCTTTATATTACTGAATGCAGACACACATAATTATTTATTCTTATTTTTTTCCTTTATATTTTCGTTTTCCTAACCGAAAATTGCTATATCAGAGACAAATATTTTGTGAATTTAGATAAATATTTAGTTATACTTCACTTATATTTTTTATTAGTTTTAGCAACGATTCAAATGTTATATTGTTTTAGGATTTATCAGCAACACTTATACTAAACATCGGTCTTGGAATACCATACATTTCATTTACGTTAATAACGGTAAACAATCACGAAATTACAGATATGGTTTTGATCGGATGATTTATATTATGCCGTGATGTTATCAACGTATTCTGTAAGTTAAAATATTTACCACTTCTGTGAAAGTCCAGGTGATATTGCGTCAAGCCGACGGTTATATATTCAATTTCACTAACTAAATTATGAACCGGTGATCCTTATTTAAATTTCATTTAAAAAAAAGTATGTTCATTATCATTATAGAATGTTAACACAAGGAACGATCATATTTTTACATGTGTAAATGATATAAAATCTAACTTTATAATAGTTTGTCTTAAGTAACTAATTGTTTCACAATATATGTGCTGGATTAGCGTCTTGGATAAATTGCATTTTCATAAGCATAAGACACATTGAAGCCTTTACATTTTAAAATATTTGTGCAAGCGCCATAACAAGAAAAACATTATAGCCACGGAAAACGAAACCTTTACTAAGACAAAAGAAAATCAAAAGTCAGAGTTAAACAATTACAACGATTGCAATGTGATTCTAGCCCTGATAATTATTTAGTAGTGTTTAACATAAAGCTCGCGTTTGTTATGTTATAATGAAGTTAAACAAACCATATGCAACA
The DNA here is from genome assembly GCF_026914265.1 of Mya arenaria. Lineage (NCBI taxonomy): Eukaryota > Metazoa > Mollusca > Bivalvia > Myida > Myidae > Mya > Mya arenaria. The sequence goes on from NC_069137.1 coordinate 18,720,239, forward strand.
TTCATATCTACATTTATCTGTCTATTTCAGGGACAAAGAGAAATCTCTGAAAAAAGAAATCGAACAGCTTGAGAAAAAATGTACAATTTTGGGGTAAGCCATTCTAACATAAATTTAATAAATATCTTGTATCTAAATAATCCTAGCGATCGAAAAAGTATTTTGTCAATTGACTGCCATTGTATTGTTGTCATTTTAGGGATTTGAAAAAAATAAAATTGCATCAAACTAAAGCAAAAACTATATTCTACATGACTGTACATATATTAACTTTCAATCACACATAAAACAATCATTTTTTTACAAAGCAAATAAACATAACTCACACTGTACGGATCACTTCGTACGGAAATGACGTACCGTTGACGTTCACTAATGAAATTACGTCAATGTAGGCGCTTGTATGCTAGTCAATGTCAAAGTATATTGCCCTTGAAATTCAATACATTTTCTGTGTCAGTCTATCCACTTATTAAAAATGTCTGAGTTCCATCCCTTTTCGCAGCTGCTTCATAACCCCGACCTGACGCCAATTTTCATTTCTTCTGCCGATTCAAATCTGCCACCTCGTAAGTCGACCTTTAATCTTGAAATACACAGCAGTCCATAGGCGCTAGATCGACACTTTAAGTCTGATAATGCAGTCTTTCATACCCGTAAAATCTATTGTAAGTAATAAGTCTTCAGCCAGAAGTGCAGGAGCATTGTCTTAAAAAAGATCAACCTTCGCAGTCCGGACGTTTCTTTCCCAATGTGTTTGTGAGATGTCTCTACACGTATTAAATGCCACAAACTTGTTAGCTCAATGTGAACCCGATTCATATCATAAGAAATGCGTGGAATCCACTATTAATAAATAATTATCAAGATGTTGTGTATATTCCAATGGCTAAATCCGATACATCAGCTATTTCGTCGATCGATTTTCGCCGATCTACCGAAATGCTACGCTGCATTTTGTCGAAACTGCGACTAACCTGTTCCATTATTGTCAATTATGTCGTCACGACAGTCCCGGAAATGCTTGTGCCAATGCAATATGAGTGTCTGGGAACATTTACGTAAACCTTATACCTGCTTTATTAATTAGTATGCGTCCTTTGATGTCATTCCCGCTCTCGCACAGTATTTAATGACTGTCCGTTGCTCCGTTCGCTCGGATGACGTTGACGTTTCTTCACCGGCGATATCTTCCATGGCTTCAGACAATGCATACTAATTCTTATACTAAAATATGGATGCTATGTAATTAATTCTGCTTACAAAATGTATTCATATTGATAGGATTAATGTGTGACAAGTATCGTCATAGTCAGACATCAAAAGTGTACAATATTTAACCAGTCCGGGAACTTTTTCACTGCACCTCGTATGTCAAGTAATTGCTCTATCCAAAGCAATACAGACTCACATATTATACTCGCATGTTGTTTTTAAACTGTATACATATACTATATAAAAGTTTAGCATGAAGTTAAATGAAACAGATGTTCGTTTTATGTAGCAATGCCACTGTTTAGCACATAAGGTACTTTAACTAACAAAAAAACGAGACTATTCCTGCTAAGACTAAGAAATTAGCTTTTCAAAGTATGCAGTTAAACTAGTCAAGTGCGCATGGTGGCTATATATAGCATAATGAATTTGTCGATATGTCCCAGGAACACATGATGGCATCTATTTGCACATGGTAATGGTTATATTGGTCCGACACAATCAATTCCATGTTCTTACACCCTCTGTCTAACCAACATTTATATTTCGTATAATTAGACAACTTTCAACTAATCCATGAATTGGCGCAAAAGAGCTGCATCCCTTTCCGGACTTGACGTAGGTAGACGATAAAAAGTTTCAAATACGGCAATTTCGATTTTTATTTTCGCTGGATATTACAGAAACCAATTATATGAGTGTTATTTCTTGTCAAATTTGGTAAGTAGTTTGCATTTATTTTGCTGTTTTTATTATTAACCGCGAATCAAAAATAAGATGACTGCTGTATTTCATCTGAAATCCTGCAATCGTTGTGTGTTTTAGATTTCGGATAGTCTCTCGACTATTTATTTTCCATTGGATTTCATCGAAATAATTTGATTAATTTCAGGTGAAGCGGGTATTATGTTTTGGATAAATATGATTTTATACATTTGTTATATCTCTCATTCAATTCCTTAATCCATGTCTACTTTTACAGCCATGATAATAGCCTGTACTACAGTCAGTGCAAAGCAGAACCACAGCGCTGCAGGGTGGAATGTGGCAAAATATATTATCACACTGAATAAATTCAATAAAGCACCGTTGATGGTACCAAAATGTTGCATTCAATTAAAAACCATGACAGATGCATTTATATGAGAAAGGGCACTTGTTCAATTCTGCTATTCCAGCAAATAAGTTAGTTTAACATAATATTAATGAATAGCTGATTTAAACGAAGAGTACTCCTGGTGTTCTGGTTAAAAACTGTTTTATATGTGCATGCTGTAAATAGTTCACTGAAATATGTACTTTTATAATTTTACTGGAATTATTATGTGTGGATTTAAGTTTACTGAATTCATATGTTCTGTATTTATTTAATTGAATTTCGTTTTGTATTAAATTTTCTTAAAGCTGTATGCTCGATTATCATTATACTGTAAGTTCTTCTGAGTGCTTATTAAAATTTCTTGTTTTTCAAGTTTAAAAGCAATGGTCGTGGATATGGAATTTATATGTATGTATTTGTATCACGCTTTGGTTTATGGTACCTATTTAAAAAAATCGCCTTATTTATATTGCTACTGGCTTAATTTTGTTTAACATGTGATATCATTCATGTACAGGCATTTGAACTGTAAATCATATAATGTTTGCTATTTAATGTTTTGGAATACACTCATTTTCATGTATCTTTTAGTTCTTACGAAATATCAACCTTTTTTCATTTAAAAAAAGCCATATAGCTGAAGTTTTTCAATTTTATGTTATTATACTGGTTCCATTAACATAAGTGCTTCGAGTCAAACATTTAAATGTTCTTAAATGTATTTAATACTCTTTCAACACGAATATTTTCAGCTGCAATACATCGGGTCCCTTGTCCTTTAATGTTAGTCAATTGCCAGGTATTTCATCATGACAAGTTATATGACAACATATTTTGTTTGACGCCAAACGAAAGCCAACGATAATGAACATCAAAACAAACAATCGTACATTTAAATGTGTGTCAAAATTCATATTTAAACATTAATATACCGTGTGAAAACATACATTTGGGACTTGCATGTCATCGCAAAAATATGTGACAAACCGATATTTTGCTTTCAATCGCGGCTATTTCGATTATTTAATATAAGAAACGTTTTCTATATGAATAAATGTAAACATTCTGAAAGGCACCAGCCTTATTGCATACATTATATCGCATTCTAACTCGGAAACTTGATCGTCTTGCATAAACAACGCTCTGTTATTAGTAATCCCTTCGTGATCAATGTTCAGGGTGAATAGTTGCCCAGTGTTTTAGGCTGATATTTAAAACATGTTTAGTATGAAAACAACCCATATTTTATCGATTAAAAACTTCAATTATAAGACGTATTTATAATTATGTTTCTTACAATTGTAGACACAAAGAGCGATTGCTATCGGATATGGATCATGAAAGGTCGTAAGTATTAATTGTCTTTAAATTTTGGGGAAGCATGTATATTCGACATTTGTGCATAACCTGATTTAGTTATAATGAAATACCCCCCCCCCCTCTGTGCGTTCCTTTGATATGAGACGCAAGGGTCATACAGCGGTCAGCAATCTACCCCTGAAGTTTAATGATCCTAGGTCAAGCCGTTCGAGTAATTGTAAACACAAAATCTAATTAAATCCGTATATAAGATCTTGACATTCCGATATTTATATGAGGAGATTATCAGGATTTTGACAATAAACTAATAACATTGCGTGGTCCTAGGTATATATTTTATCGACTCATTTAGAGGGCAATTTGTTTCGAAACATTTGACGTTGACCTTAAGACTGACCCAAATGCAGTCGGGCTGATCGACTGATAAAAGTCAACTTTCCAATAGTGTATATTATGGCATCATAATAGGTTGTACACGAATTCCAAGACAAGTAGTTGTTTGATTCGACCCTTATCAGAGGCATTAATTTTGATCTAGTGTGTGTTATCTGTTGATTTCGACAAAAAAGTAAAAAATGTAATAAAATGTTAAACTGGAAAAAAACGCTTATAGTAATGAAGACTAATAGAATGAAAATGCTTTTTTATTGATATTTTGTTTAAAGTGCAGATTTTCATGTTCACTAGGCATTGTGTATCTTTTTTATACTCACCGCTCAAATAAACAGGCTTAATAGATAAACCTAACTAAATCAAAACTGTATTAAGTGTATTTGTTTTGATACACTATATGTTTAAGGCTCTATCAATTATATTCAAATTTTGTATAACAGGTAAACATGCAATGTTTGTAAGATGGGTTTAAAAACTTAAACAGAAGTGTGTGCATGCGTGTATGTATATGTAAGTGTATGAAAATGTATATATAGTATACACAATGTTATGAAATACTGGTTACTAAAGTGTTTCATTATACTAAAAAAATTTTTTAGTTATGTGTCAAAATGTTTGATGAATGTCTTGTACAAATTTGCAAAGCTCATTTTTTTCACATTTTGTATACGAATTAGCAAATCATTATACATCGCCCTTTTACTTTAGATAAAGTCGTTACTACTATACCCCAAAATGCATTAACTTACAAGCACATCAGAATAATGAACGAAGTTCAAATTTATTTTTTTTGCAAATGTCGTATAGTTTATACAATTCAGTACTTTCTTTGTTATGGCTAAGTTGCGTCGTAGTTATTCTCAAGTTTGCTAAATGGAAACACAAATAGTATCATTAAATGTTCGGGGCTTAGGCAACACCGGTAAATGTAAACAAGTATCTGAGTGGTTAAAAAGTAAAAACTATGATATTATATTGCTGCAAGAAGTGCATTGCTCACAAAAAGTATTTTCAAAATGTAAGGAAGAATGGAATGGACCTTGTATTTTTAGCGGGAATAGTACAAATAGTAAAGGAGTGTCAATTCTTATAAATCCAAACGCTAATATAGGAACTCAACAATATACTGAAATTAAAGAAGGTAGAATTATTGCACTAGATATTAAATTGAATGAAGATGAATTAACTTTAATAAATATTTATGGGCCTAACAAAGATGAACCGGAACTATTTAAAGCCTTACATGAGTTTCTGCTTGGAAATGACGAAAAAACGTTTATTATCAACGGCGATTTTAATACTATTTTTGACCATACACTTGATAAAAAGAACGGCAAAATGGACACACACCAAAAATGTAGAGACGATATTAATAGTATATTCATCACTTGCCTATTAGTCGATATATGGTGACTGCTACATCCGTCAAAAATGCAATATACGTGGCACTCGAATAATAAACCTCACATACACTGTCGATAATATTACTTTTTAATATAAGACAATCTATTAAATTATGTAAAAAGTAGTACTTTAAAACCAGGATTTAAAACCGATCATTCTTTAATACAATTTACGATAGATAATTTAAAGGCGGAAAGACGTCCAGGGTATTTTAAATTAAACAACTAACTCCTTCTGGACAGAGAATATCAGTCCAAGATAAAAGAATGTATCCAAGAAACTATAGATCTAATAACGATGCAAACCCAAACACATTATGGGAAATAATAAAAGGTTCGATTATAAATGAAACAATAAAATATGCTTCATATAAAAAACATTTACTAAAAACAGAGGAGGAAAAGTTAATAAATGAAAAATAATTTATTGAATCACAACTAAATAATAACATCCCTGACACGATTGATAACCTAACGCAATCACTAGTACAAAAGAAACAATTCCTTGATGAAATCTTTACTAGAAATATAAATGGAAATATTTTAAGATAGAAAGCAATGCATGTTGAAAATAATGAAAAAAAATACCAAATATTTTGCAAGTCTTGAAAAAAACGCAGAGAAGAAAACTGTATACAAACTAAAAGTAAGCGATGAAATGGTGGTAGGGTTTAAAATACACAACACGAAGAAGTCAAATTTACAAGAAACTTTATAGTAAAAGCACAGACCTAGAAGAAGACATGAGGAAACTACTTCTTAATTCTGTTAATAATAGGCTTTCTGAAATTGATAGCAACTTATCCGAAGGCCTACTTTCAATACATAAATGCGGAAATGCATTAAAAATCTTGAACAATAATAAAAGTCCCGGCTCAGATGGTCTTACTACGGAATTTTATAAAATGTTTTGGAATTACATTAAGAATGCATTAATTAACTCCTTATTTTTTTTCCTTTCATAAAGGTCATTTGAATATAATTTCCTTAATTCCAAAACCTGACAAAGATTTAGAAAACCTATCAAATTGGAGACCAATCAGTTTTCTAAACATTGAGTACAAAATAGCAACGAAAGCAATATCAAATAGAATAAAACAAATTTTGCCAAAAACTATTGACCCTGAGCAAAACGGGTTTTATCAAGGGTAGATACATTGGCGAAAATGTTTGACTTATTATTGAGGTCATGCAATATTTTGAAAAAAATAATATGCCTAGGAACGACCTCCAATTTGTGTTTGCAAATCCTAGATTTCGCAAACTCAAGTACCCTTTAAATACGGTGTAATCGAATACTGGCCTATACTTTAGTTAGAAGGCTTCATTAAGGTATGATTTTGGTGTTTTTTGTTTGCGAAATGTTTTTGGAAGTTTGTCTAATTGACCCGCCAACTTCGGGCCCCAGCGGGGTTTTCGCAGAAAAACACGGGGTTTTTCACTATCCCGCGGGATTTTTCTCCCGTTTTTCAAAAGCTGGGGAAAAATCCCGCGGGGTTTCAATAATACAAGATTCAAGTTATTTTAGCTCAAAACAACATCTTGTATCAAAAGGAGCATTATGCTTCAACACCGGAAGTGAAATAACGCGAAACAAAAAAAAAACCCGCTTTTCAGTACGGGGTTTTTCTCCTGCGGGATAAAACTCCAAGAGTTTACCGATAATGCAAAATCCGTAAAAAACCCACTTCTAAGCTATTATATTATTGTTATGATGTTAATTATCACTTGTTTAAGGATTTTGAAATACTTGCTTTTAATTTAAAGAACAACAGAAATTTTATGAATGTTTTTTTACGGGAGAAAAACCCAGCAAAACCTGTTTTGACTATTTATGATTTAAAACGCGATTATTGCACTTCATTTAAAGCAAAAACAAATGTTACTACATATGTATCTTATATGTTTAATATAACAACCATGTTAGTTATGTAAATGATATTATTAAAGGTAATTTAACTAATTTCGAAACTTATGAAATAGTGTAATGCTACCTTTTTAAAAAAAAATAATCTTCCTTTTTTAACCGTCTTTAAAAATACTGCAGGAATGAAAAATATACGTGACGTTAAAGAGTTGTAACGTTAAAAAGATGATATTGCTTAAAATTGTTTAATTATTGGTACTTAAAATTGTTTAATTATTGGTACTTGAATCTGACTTTAAACCGGTTTAACACAAACATACAATTACAATAATCAATACCAGGGTACATGTATCATGCTGGAAAATTACGAATGTGTCAGACGAATTATTTTGTTTTTCATAGAAGATAAACAAAATCATCGAGCTTTGCAGAACGATGAATCAGAATGACTGAATGACACTAAGTTTTGCAAAATGGATATATCCCTAACTTCCATGGTAAGTCATATATATTTTATTCTATTGCATTTTTGTGTGGCTTGTTGAATATATGTATCAGCTAAGAACACAGGTAGATCTACTTGACACAAACAATTTTAATAAGAATATCTTAATACACTTATCCCATATATAAGGCGATTATTGATTATGTGACTTGCACCTGTGGCTAAGAAGTAGGACAACTCTTGGTTATGCACCGGTCAGTTATAACCGCCCGCCCCCCCCCTCCCCCCCCCCCGGTCCAGGGAATGGCAGGGACTTTGACTTTCCGTCCAGCTGAGCCCGGGCAAAGGCTCATTTTCCCCAGCTATCCCCGGTATACACCCAGTCTCGGATAATCACGGCCTTCCCAGTTCCGGAGAATAGAGGGGACTTTGACTTTCTGTCCAGCCAAGCCCGGGTAAAATCCTTGTCCTGCAGGGAGGAACTGCCGGTAAAATCCCTGCCAAATGATCCCGTACCCCAAGGACCCTAGGTAAGGCCTCCGGTAATCACAGCCTTCCCAGGTCCGTAGAAAAGCGGGGACTTTGGCTTTCTGTCAAGCCAAGCCCGGGTAAAATCCTTGTCCTGCGGGGACAAACTGCCGGTAAAATCCCTGCCAAATGATCCCGTACCCCAAGTAGTCCAAATAATTGTACGTTGACAGATTTTTGTTATGATTTGTGATATTGCAAATCCTTAATGTACAAATTGTTTTGTACCAAAAGTGGGTAGTTGTTCCGGGTAAAAGCATATTGCGTCCATTAAATATCATAAAAACAAGTAATATTACCAGATTATGTTATTTTATATTAGTTCCGTACACAAAAAATAAGTATCCAACGAATAATTATGAGTTTGACAGTCTATCTCGAAGCTTGTCGGAGGTGGCCGACTTATTACGATTGGGTCGAGTTTTTCCATTTGGCATAATTGTTGTCTGTGTCAGTCAACTTTCATTTTATTGGAAAGGTAAATGTGTTTTAATGCATTAAATGCTTGTTTTGTGCAAAATAACTTTTACATGTATGGTAAATTATGAATATAAACCTTTATGATCAATTTATAAAATACTGCACTTAATACAATTTCAATATTTTTCAAACACCTCCGGTTTTTACACAAACCCGTTTAGACATTAGGGATTGGAAGAAACCCGTATAACACATCTATCATTTTAGACTTGTACCCCAAGGACCCTATGTAAAGCCTCCGTTATTCATGGCCTCCCCGCCCTCCTAAAAAAACGTCGAGAAAAAACAACATTATTATTAAAAGTATTTATTCTTTTCATGAAAGTCTTTTGCCTGTAATTGCGCATTCAACATCCTAATGCAATATAAACTGTCATGATCTGCCCCCAGATTTCAGATTTAGTAAGCTTCTTATGACACAGACAACAGTTTTGCCCATATATGATCTGCAGGTTGGCGCATGATTATTATATATTAATGGCATATTTAGCTGACTGCAGTGGTCAAAATTGACACCAGCCCAAATTTTATTTAGCAGGGCTTGATAAAAAAATTAATGCCAAGCATTAGTGTTAGAAGTCGGGCTTGTACCTTCAAAAGTCTAATTGGATGACTGACTCAGTATGTGCATGTTTTGACATATTTTTGTTACTGTTTGGACTTTCTGGTAGCATAGTTGTGCTTGTTAGATGTAAAATTCTTCCCTCAGAAAAAATGTATCCATCGTGTGTGTTTTTCCATGTAAATGTCATTATAACTATAACTATAGTATATGTCACTGTTATATTGGTCTAAATAACTGTTTCAAAGATATGATTACTTTCAATGTACCTGTCCTCAGAATTATTAATTTGTAAGTTGTATACATGAATGTAATGTCTGTTCGTGAATAACTGTTCCCATGGGATGTATCTCTTCATTGTACTAAATGTCCTTATAACTCTTACTATAGTATATGTCAGTGTAATGTTCGTCCTTGAATAACTGACCCCATGGCACGTGTCTTTGTAATGTACCATACATTTTAGAATGACTATTATGATTATTACTATATATTGAAAGTCAAATGTAATGTCCGTCCCTGAATAAATGTCACTATAGTGTCATTTTTTGTTATAAAGTACATTTTAGAATAACTATTTATACTATATTGTATGTAATTGTAATGCTTGTCCCTGAATAACTGTCCCCATGGTGAGATTCTTTGAAGCTACATTTGAGAATACCAATTTCTGGAGTGTGTGTCAATGTTATGTCCGTCCCTGAATAACTGTCACCATTGGGTGTGTCATCACAATGTACATGTCAGAATTACTATTACTATAGTATAATGTCATTTAGTCAATGTATGTTTGTCCCTGAATAACTGTCCCAATGGTTCAATTCTATGTAAAGTAAATGTCAGGATAATTATTAGTGTATGGTTATTGTCAAGTGTGATGTCTGTCCATAAATAAGTCTCCTCATGGTGTGTGTCTTTGCAATGTTCATGTAAGAATAACTATAACTATAGTGTATGTCAATTAAGTCTAGTCAATGTAACATCCGTCCCTGAATACCTCAGTCCTCATGGCGCTTGTCTTAAAATGTTAATATGTCAAAATAACTAGTACTTATAAAAGTGTATACATCAATGTAATGTCCGTCCGTGAATAACTGTCCCCATGGCATTTGTTGTTACAATGATAATGGCAGAATAACTATTCCTATAATGTATGTCAATGAAATGTCTATCCCTGAAATCCCTGTCCCCATGGTGTGTTTCTTTACAATTTTCATATCAGAATAACTATTTTTATAGTGTATGTCAATGTAATGTCCGTCCCTTATTAACTGTCCCCATGGGGTATGTCTTTGCAATGTTCATAAATTTCAGAATAACTATTTTTATATAGTGTATGTCAATTAAGTGTGACAGGCCCTGATAAACTTTCCCCATAGTGTGTGTCTTTGCAATGTTCATTTCAGAATTACTATTTCTATAGTGGTGTTAATGTAATGTCCGTCCCTGATTAACTGTCCCCATGTAGGGATTCTATGTAAAGTACACATCAGGATAATTAATTACTGTAATATCAGTGTTATGTCTGTCCCTAATTAAGTCACCCTAAGGGTGTCTGGTGTGTGTCTTTGCAATGTTCATGTCAGAAATACTATTAGTATAGTGTATGTAAATGTAATGTCCGTCCCAGAGTAACTATCACCATGTAGCGATTCTGTGTAAAGTACATGTCAGGATAACTAATTACTATATAATTGTATGCCAATGGTATTTCCCTAAATAAGTCTCCCCATGGATGCACCAGTCAATTGTATCCACGCTCCCCCCCCCCCCCAGGTCCGGGGGTATACCGGGGATAGCCGGAGAAAAGGGCCGTGTTTTTACTTTCCAGGTGGTCCGGCAGGGCCGGGTGACCGCGGTGGTTTTGTCATAGGGCCAAATTAAGCCAAGATTGGGCCTTATATAGAGTCTCTGGGGTGCGGGGGCATTTGGTCGGGGTTTAACCATTAGTTTGTCCCCGCAGGGCGGGGATTTTACCCGGGGTCGGCTGGACCGAAAGTCAAAGTCCCGGCTATTCCCCGGACCTGGAGGGGCTGTGGTTACAATTGACTGGTGAATTATAATGTCAGTCCCTAAATAAGTCTTCCCATTGGCGTGACTGTCATGGTAATGTACATGTACCGGTAATTATTACTTTAGTATATTATTTTAAAACTAACAGTAGGATGTCAAAATGACTTAATTAATTACACCATGATAAATGATAATATATCATGAGTCGATGGTACTCTGAAATTGCAGACACTAATATTATTTTTTTTAGTTGAAAGATTTTACTATTGTTAAAGTGACTGGAATAAACAGAATTTATGATGAAATGGGTTTCATTTTCCTACATGCCTTGGCGAAACAAAATAATCCGCTGAGTTCTATCCATTCCTTGAAGCTGTCAAATAAGTTCACATTTGGATTATATATATCTTAAATATATATGTCTAATGTCTACACTCATGCACAATATTTTGCTAAGAATTGGGCGCAAGTCCGCTAACGCGTTCACAGGGGGTACTTTGAATGACTGGGGAATAGCACGGTAGCGCCCCTAGTGTGCCTTCTTGTTTTCAGTTCCTACTGAAAGATTACTGTTGGTCAGCCTTAGAGTATTTGAGGTTGGCTGATGTAGTTTTTTCAACAGTCAGAGACTTCTGTTCAGGATTTCCACTCCTTTATTCTAAGAATAGTGTTCCTTTTAAATCAGCGATAACAAATAACACAATTGCAATTGCAAATCCAGTATGATTTAAGTCTATTTCATGTATGGTTATATGAATTTTTCATATGTGGCAGGTCTATTTTAAAAGTCTTTTGTTTATAATTGTCTCTGTGGCTGCATTTATGCCACTCTGATCCTGTTGTTGTTGAGATAATGAAGATAAAATTATCTATTAACAAAAAGTCAACAATTAGAAAATAGTAAGAGAAAACATAATTAAACTTTTCCAATAAAAAAAATCTTAATCAAGATATGGAAAGGGCCCTTATAATAACCCAATTAAACTTAAAACTAAAAACAAAAAGTAAGACTTGTTAATTGCTGTAAAATTTAGGTGTTAGATGACATTAAAGCTGCACTCTCACAGATATACCATTTTGACAACTTTTTTTTTGTTTGTCTTGGAAAGAGCAAATTTCTGCCTAGATATCTGCAAATAAATTTATGATTGCTGACAAAATCAGATCGTAGATTTTCACATTTTTCTGTTTGAAAAATTGATGTTTTTTAAGGAAAATGCATATTATATCATTTTTGGATTTTTTGTTAGTAGTTTTATTTATATAACTGGTTATATGGATTTTTGCAAAATTGGCTGGTTCCAAGGCAAACAATAAAAAGTTGTCAAAACGTTCAATCAGTGAGAGTGCAGCTTTAAGTGCACTGTACAAAGAAAGCTGGTAAAAATATTGAATGAACACTTAAAGCAAAATTATGTTTAAACTGGGACCAATAATATGTTATCTTACTCCCAGGTTTAAACAATTGCAAATAATAACAATAATTATAGTTTTGTCTGGCTTTTCTTACACAAATAGAAATTTTTTAATCAAACAAAAGACATTAAAACTGCATATCCAGAATATCCTTGAAATAATATCAAAATGCCAAGAAAAAATGTACAAAAAAACCCCCAAAAAACATCTGAATTAAATAACAATTAGCCACTTTAGCAAAATGGAGAATTATACATTTAAGATATTTACATAAAATTCACCTCAATTTTTCCTTTCCATATGATTATATATATATTTTGTTCCCCTCTTTGCTATTAGCCTATAAATCAACATGACCATAAGCAATTATTTATATTTTAAGCATAATTAAGGAACATGTATTTTGATCAATTAAAGTGCATAACTGCAGATTATGTTTATTATCTTAAATAAATTATAAGCCTATTCATAATCATATTTATAGCACCATTTTCAGAATAATGATTGTCACATTAACCAGGCTTTCCCTGTATAAAACTGTCATTCATAAAGAAACATTAAAATGCAATTTTAACTCAGCCAATCAGATGTCAAAAACAGTGAAAGGGGCAATGTCAAGTCCAGTGAAAGGGGCGGAGCTAAGATAAATACTGACATGAAATGTAGATGGATTTTACCAACTGAGGAACTATTTTGATTTTCCTCATTTGCTTGTAATAAAAATTAAACTTTTACATTGATACAAATTTATCAATATATTATTGAATATAAAAGTGAATTATAAAAGCAAAATAATGACACCAAACATGACACATCTTGCATAAAGATTAGCATTTTGATAAACTTCCTGGAATTGTTATAATCAAAATACCTTGCACCTATATATCAAATCCTACTCCCACACAATGCAATGTAATAAAGTAAAAATATATTATAGTATGCAGCAAAACTGTCTTCAAATTAAATCCTTGATTAGGCGAAACAAATATTCTTAGTTTCTACTAACATCCCCCCCAAAAAGCGTAGATAGGTAGGCATTACTTTTTTTTTTGGACGACCATAATTCTTCATGTCCATGTTATCATATCAGTGATCAAAATAATCACAAGCCCACAAGCCCTGCAAATGTAAAGTTCTTTCTTGGCTGTCAGGGGCCCAACTCTTGATTTATGGTAGGTTCTGTTGAAAGTGTTTGAAGCAAAATACTAGTTTAAAAATATTGGCTTTAAAGGTCTCCATAGTAACACTTCTAAACCTAACAAATGGAGTGAATTAGGGGGTTAATTGGGGGTAATAAAACACATCTTGATAGTGACAATTTAAGTTTTAATCTTTCAAGTGGTGGTTCAACTAAGGAGGGATATATATATATATTCTGTGACATTCTAAACTTTAGCATAAAATGTTAACTTAAAATTAATAAGAAAAAATATAATTAAAATGTGAAACTTTTTTGTCATTTAAAAAAACTTGTCACAGCTTCACATTCTCTTATTTTTAAGGCCTTCGACATATCTGACAGGGATCCTGAAACAACCCCTGACACAACAACTTAATTTACAAGAACAACCCTGCGTATAAGAACTACAATACTTCTGACAAAAACAAACAAAAGCAACTCCAGATTTATGAACAACTCTGATTACTAGAACATGAACACCAACCCCATCTTCAAGAACAACAACTTCAACCCCAGAACATCAACACTTCCTGCAGGGACAACTACAAAAACATCGGCTTCAAGAACAAATTCATTCTAAACACAAACATCAGCAACAACAGCTACCCGAATAAAACTACTCGAACTACAAGAACACCAGCAACACACTCTTTAAGAACACCAGCATCATCATCTTCTTCTAGACTTGCAAATGCAACAAACACCAAAGACAAAGTTGAATGGTATGTATATATGAATGCAAAGTTTTGACATACACATGTATAAGATATAGTTATTTGTCTTATTCCATAAATATGACCTACTCATTAGAACGTCATTGATTAAATAATGTAATTGAATAAAACTAAACAATCAATTTGCTATCATGGATTATTTAAGTCAATGAGCATATGACGTTTTTTATTGTCTTTTTATTTTATAAATGTCTCAAAAAAGAATGACTACCTCAAGTTGGCTGATTTCCATTAGATTTGAAACATTATTGAAGTATTCAACAATATATTTTGAATAGGCTTTTTTATTTAAGATTATGTTCATGCAACATACCTACTTTATTTGTGTGCAATGTAGCCATAAACTTAAAGGGACTAGACACCAGGTTGGCAAGTACAGTATTTCTTCAAAATACAAGATTATGTTCATGCAACATACCTACTTTATTTCTGTGCAATGTAGCCATAAACTTAAAGGGACTAGACACCAGGTTGGCAAGTACAGTATTTCTTCAAAATAAGCCTAGAACTGTCGATGTGATCATTTAGAAGGCTGATAATACAAAAGGGTTATTAGTACTGCGTTTTGATCCGGGAGGTTGTATTTAACTTGAGTGGATTTTTGCAGATTCGGATTTCATAAGGCACAAGCCTCCCGGATCAAAACGCCATACTGATAACCCTTTTATTATATATACATTACTAATTTACTTGTAACATCACTTAAAAGCCACATGTTTTCATAATTAATGTCATTTTAAAGGGTCTGTCTCACAGATGATGAAATAGCGAAAAAAACAAATTGTCGAAAAATGACATAAACTTGGCATCGATGTGTACAATGCATTGAAACGTACTAATTGAAGTACCACATAGTTTACAATTTATTTAAGTTTAGCAGTTTCTTAGTATTTTTCCATTAAAAAAGATTACTGGGTATGTGTTCAAGGTAGAATTCATTCAATCATGCGTGATTGGCTAGAAGGTGTTATCACGTGAAGTTGGACTTCAATTTTTGCGACGCGGGGTCTCCGACACAATCTTTTTTTACAGTTATGACATCAAAGCGTAACACATTCTATTAGATAATTGTCCTGAGATTCGTTACAGAAAAAAACTTTCTTTTGGTGCAAATCTGTGACACAGTCCCTTTAAGGACACATTATTTTGTTTAATGTCATCATTTTAACATCACGCAATGACACTTGTAAAGTTGTTATGACGTGACGTCACAAGAGTTGAAAACGGCTGTAGTGCACTAGAGTGGAATACAGCCTACCATATTTTGCGATATGTATTACGTGTGGATAAATGATGGGTATATATATAATAAATAATTTTACAGGATTAAAATAAACAGAGCAATCATTTGACTATCTCATTTGGGTTTCATTGTGTAAAAATAGTGAATTAAGTTTTCCAAGTTTATATTATATCCATTTATGAATACAGATAAATATACTGATGCTTTTTTAAACTTACTGGGATATTATATGTGGTAAAAACACCCCAGAAAGTTTCATATCGACAATTTGTGCAAAAGCTGTGAAATTATGTGTCTTAAGCAATGTTATATAGCTATTAAAGTAAGATTAAAAGTTATACACTTAAGTATATCAATTGTATGTAAGTTTTTGACAGTTATCTATTTTTTTGCAATTGTATCATCTGGTGTCTAGTCCCTTTAATAAACACTGTTAAATTCATACATTATTGAAAAAAAATGACAAGCAGCAATTGTCATCACTTGATTGTTATCCTTACCTTGGGGTTAAGTTTTGCGTTCAGGTCAGTTACATGGAAACTATCAAAGTTGTCACTTAGAAACTTGGGGAACTTGTACATCTTATACCCTTCTTCACATTATACCCTAAAGATATTGAGTCTCACCTGTTTTTAGGGTAAAAAACGTGAATTTTGGTTGATTTTGAGAAATGGACACTAAGCTTCTTCATAGAAAATGAAAGGATTATGCCTTCAATATATCAAACTCATTGGGAAGGAAATGGGGAGGATGGGGGATATTTTAGTATTTGTGGACTATAGTCTAATTTTTTTAAGTTTAATAAAATAATGTGCTTAGAAGGCGGCTTACAAGCAAACTATCAGAGCTATCACTTTTAAACATTGGAATATTCACTTTCAAATGTACAGTATGAAATAAATTTACAATAAAAGGATATAATCAGACGAGGGTTCAGAACCCGCAGGTGGTGCTCTTGTCATATGCCAAATGTGCTGGTATAAACAAGTGCCATTTTTGTGTGCAATTTAAATTTTCCTTTCTTAAATTGCAGGCTAACTTCAATGGAGAGGACAGAGTAATGGCAAAAAGAGGATCATTTTAAAGAGAGGAGGAAGAGGGATATGTAAAGAGTGTTCTGAGGCCAGGATATCAGCAGTGCGTTCAGTCAGGCGAGCGTTTACAAAACGCTCGCAAACGTTTTGTTTTGTATCTCTGTTGCAACGCAGCGCATATACGTTAAGCGGGAAACCAAACAGCAAACGTTCGCCGCAAACATCTTTACTGAACGCGTTGCAGATTCACGATGGGGGGGGGAGGGGGGGGGGGGGGGCGGTGGAACAATTTTCGAGAATTATTGACATACATGTGTATAAATATATATATATATATCATGGTAGGAACTGTTTGCCTTGTCAACTGTGACTTAAATATTTAGTTCTTGTGTCAGCCTGTGCTTATCTCAAATATTTAATGACATTTTTTTGGTTTGTTTGATAGACATGATAATTATATAACTATTAAATATAAATGGCAACAATTATAGATAAAACATTGTAACTCAGGTTAACTTTATAATAGATAATTAATTGTTTATATGCAATATATATTTAAGGATGCATATTTCTTTTATTCTTGAATCTATTTTTTGTGTGTTTTTTTTTCATATATCGAAAATATTTTTCATGAATGTGGGTTTTTAATTCTTTGTCAGTCTCAGAAGAATTAAACAACTTGTGTTGAATTTATTTGCTAGACTGAAACTAGGCTGTTAATATTGGTCAGACTAATTGAATCAGAGAATAATATGTACAGCTATTCGGATTACTGACCAATAGAGTGAATTTAGTCAATGATGTATGACCCTAAGATTAAGATTGACTTAAAGCTACACTCTCACAGATTGAAGTGAACTTCTTTATTTTTTGGCTTGGAAAGAGCCAATTTATGCGGAAATGCATGAAAAATAGTGTCATAAGACTGCATACTTTCTTATTTAAGTTCAAGAAGTGATGTTGAATGCCATTACACATTAATTTTCGAACAGAAATCTATAAATCTGCGATCTGATCTTTTGTCAGCAGTCTGATTTGAAAAAAAGAATGTAGAAATTTGCTCATTTAAGACAAAAAATAGAACAGCTGTCAAACCGTAAATCTGTGCGTGTGCAGCTTATTTGCATATTTTGAACTTATGTTTCTTCATTCGTTTTTTTCATTTTTAAAGTTATTATCAATTTAGATCTTAGAATAGTGTTTTTATATTGATTTATAAATATGTAATAGTATTATACTAATATCAAAGTAAATTTGTACTGGTCAATTTTAAATGGACAGTTAAAGCTGTACACTCACAGATATACAATTTTTACAACTCTTATATTTTTTGTCTTGGAAAGAGCACATTTCTGCTTAAATATCTGTAAACCAGTGATAAAAGATTGCTGCCAAAATATCAAATTGCGGACTTTCATATTTATGTTTGAAAATTAATGTTTTATTGCATAAGACATCAATTTTTGAACTGAAATATAAAGATCTACAATCTAATTTTTCAGCAGTCTTATTTAACTGTTTTCTATGGAATTTCGAAAACTATGGCTCCAAGACAAAAAATAAAAAAATTGTCAAACGTTCAATCTGTGAGAGTGCAGCTTTAATAAAAGGTTAAATGTTGTTGTTTTTTAATTCTGATTTTTATAATAAGTTGATGATCGCCATGTATCATTGATAAAACATGTAAAAAAAATAATCTTGTTTATTTTCCAACACTGTTTTGCATTTAAATTTGCTGACATAATGCTCTCCAAAAACTTCTGATATGTGGTTTTAAAATGTGTGTTCATCCTTTATTCAGCTAGTGGATGGATTTCATTAAACTACTGTATTCAGTACACCATGCAGCTCTTCCAATTGTTTGAAAGCAATTATTTCACAGAATCTGATAATAGAGGGACCGGACTCAAGATTCTACATTGCAAGAAAAAGTGAAAATTGTCAAAATTTATCATCAAACTGTTATGTTTCAACAGTGTACAGTGCACTGAATCTTACTTATGTAATCATATAAGTCGAAATAAACTCACTTTGTCTACCATGTAAATCGAAGTAAATTTAGAAATAGCAATCATGTATTTATCTGTATATATGTTTATGTGACCTTTACATGCTTAATGTAGATATGATAATACTAATAAATGGGAAAATCATTATGTGCTATTTTTTAAAGATTACTTGTCTCAGAGAGAGAGACAGTGATGAAATCTTTTAAACACATTAAATGATGTAATATCAGTCTCATAATAATTGGTATTGATTCGGCTAGGCTTGTTTTGATGTAATGTTGAATATCTTGTTTTTGGATCATCTGGTGTCCAAGTCCCTTTAATGTATGTCTGGGTGGGAATCAGCCACCGGGGTCAGCCACCGGGGCTGAGTAGGAGACAATGCTAGTGCATTGTCTATCATGGGTTTAATCCCCATATTGAACACCCTTATCCATACTGTTTTACCAACCCTTTAACATTCAGTATAAAACATTGTGGACACAGGGTATAGATTACAAAAGTATTACATTAGTATTAAATGGGTCGTGTCACTTCTGTGTGTGTCTATGGGGGAAGATTTTTGTTAAGCAAAAAAAAAAATTGTAGTCATTAATGGTATTTTTCCTAGACAATAAAATAATTATAGATAATTATTAAAGCTGCACTCTCACACATTGAACGTTTTGACAACTTCTTTAATTGTTGTCATTGAACCTGAAAGTGCATTCAAACCATTCATATAAGACTGCTGACAAAAAAAATAGTCACAGATTTTTTCTTTATAAGTTAAAATTTTATGTTTCATGCATTTTTCTTGAACCGTAAGAAACTGTTTATAGAGATAAAAGATAAGTTTTCTGACTGAAATTTAAAAATCTGCTATCATATATTTTGACAGCAGTCTTTAACCACTGGTTTCAAGATACCAATAATGGGTAATTCGAAGACAAAAAATCAAAAAAATCTGTTAAAACGGCAAAACTGTGAGAGTGCAGCTTTAAAATGTTAAGTGGCAGTGAAGGGGTGTGGGGTTGGGGGTTAGTTATCCAATATTTAAACGAAATTATATATCACTTGGTATTTCTTAAATGAAATTTGAAAGCCTTGAATGAAAGTGATCATGTAGACAATAAATAAACCGGAAGTTCACTGATGGCTATAACGGCTGTATATCGACGATGCCGACGTTTACAAACAACTAATTATTAAAATCTGACTTTTTTTTATTAAAAACACATGTTAACTTAATATTATTGACTCAATATAAATAGGTAAAACAATTTCACTTCCTTAACAACATCCAACCGCTGGAAATTGAAATGGCTTTTGTCGGTGTTTTTTCTTCGTTAAATAGCATTCCTGATTTTTGCTGGGTTTTTCTCCCGTAAAATATGCATTAAATTAATAGATTTCTCAAATGAAAGAAATGACTCTAGAATAGTCATTCAAATTAGTATTTACATTAAAGTAATGTATAAAATCTCAAAAACATAAAGCTTGAATTGATTTTTTTTTCTTTTGTAAAAATGTAGGAATTTTATCCCGCAGGAGAAAAGCCCCGTACTGAAAAGCGGTTTTTTTTTTGTTTCGCGTTATTTCACTTCCGGTGTCGAAGCATAATGTTTCTTTTGATATAAGATGTTGTTTTGAGCTAAAATAATTTGAATCGTGTATTATTGAAACCCCGCGTGATTTTTCCCCAGCTCTTGAAAAACGGGAGAAAAATCCCGCGGGAGTGTGAAAAACCCCATGTTTTTCTGCAAAAAACCCGCTGGGGCCCGAAGTTGGTGGGTCAATTAGACAAACTTCCAAAAACATTTCGCAAACAAAAAAAACCAAAATCACACCCTAATGAAGCCTTCTAACTAAATTATAGGTCAGTATTCGATTACAGCGTATTTAAAGGGTACTTGAGTTTGCGAAATCTAGGATTTGCAAACACAAATTGGAGGTCGTTTAGGCTCTTATTCTTTGCCGACTCTCAAAAAGCTTTTGATAGTATTGATCACTCTTTTATATCAATAGCCTTAAACGTTTAACTTTGGCATTGATATCGTACAATACACTAAATTATTATATAGAGATATACAAAGTATAATTATAAATAATGGTCATTTGTCGGAAGCATTTACAATTGGAAGAGGAGTACGACAAGACTGTCCACTTTCTTCAATTTTATTTATTCTTTGCCTACAAATACTATCAAGTTATATCAAGCAAAACCCTGATATCAAGGGAATAATGTAGATAGCGTGGAAATTAAACAATCACTTTTCGCTGATGATGCAACTTATTTTAATGATGGTTCAGAACATTCTTTTGAATCCTTGATCAAATCATTAGAAATTTTTCAAAATGCTCAGGTCTAAACCTGAACACGAACAAATCCATAATTCTAAGAGTTGGTACGCTAAAAACAACAGCAATACAATATTGCGGATCAAAACCATTTATATGGACATCAGAATGCGCACAGCATTAGGTATTACCTCTTACAACAATAAACAACTAACAATTGACAAAAATACCAACAAAAAGCTTGTTGAGTTTCATAAAACACTGAAACAATGGGTTAAGTAACAGTTGTGAAACGTATGCTCTACCAAAATTAATATACCCATTTACAGTTTTATCGAATCCAAGCAAACAATTTGTTGAACAAATTATAAGAGCCATTTTCAAATTCCTGTGGGATGGTAAGCCAGAAAAATAAAAATAAATATTTTGTAACAAAACTATGAAAAGGGTGGACTTAAACTTACAAATATTGCAGCTTTCATTGACGCTTTAAAAGCTGTTTGGGTTAAAAGATACCTGGATGACACTAATAAAAGTTAATGGAAATTATTTTTTAACAAAAAAAGGAAAATGTATGGAAATAATCTTATATTTGAAAGTCAAATGGATAAGTGTTTTATTAATAAAGTGTCAGAAAACGGCACATTTTTGAATGATGTTCTCCAATCATGGAACAAAATAAAACAAATACACGACTCTAATATAATAAAATTTGCTAAAACAGTGATCTGGAATAACAAAAATGTTCGTAATATAGGAAACACTATATTCTATAAAAAATGGTATGAAAAAAGGCATAAAGTACTTTGAGCACATTTTTGATTATAGAACGAAAACATTTTACAATTTTAATCAAATTGAATATTTATACGGCATACAAAGCTCCGATTTCATAAGATACCAAACTCTCATTAAATCAATCCCGATGGTAACGAGAATACAGCTTACTAAAGATGGAATTAGCCACACTAACAACACATCATTCAAAAAAAAAGTTGTGCAATCAAAGCAATCAAACAATTTTCTTTACTTAATATTACTTCAAACAACATTAACACTAACTTCAGAACTAAAATGGACAGAAACCTTAGCAAGCAAAAATAAACATATGGAATGGAAACATATCTATAGTAATATATACAAATCAACAGCAATAGACACCACCTTACGTAGTTTTTATTACAAGTTCCTTTTGAGAATAATACCAACAATACATTACTTTTTAAGTACAAACTTTGCGATTGAACATTATGCTCATTTTGCCATTCAGGTGTCGAATCCATAAAACATCTATATTGGGAGTGCTATCAACACAACAGTTGTGGAACAAATTAAATAGTTTTATTGCCTCAACAACAATTAACATCGTTAATAATAAAAGTGAGGCTTTATTGGGAATAATATGTAAAAACAAATATAGTAATGTTTGCAACCTCCTTATTGTTTTAATGAAATTTTATATAAACTCAACCAAGTGTAATAATAGACATATATCCTTTAATGCATATATGATGTATCTTAAATTAAGGATTAAAATAGAAGAGCAAATTGCTTTTAAAAACGATAAGTACGAAGCCTGCAATAAAAAGTGGGAACTACTGAAACTAACATAATCAGTAAAATACACAAATAGCCATAACGATTCATTTTATACTTTTTTATTTTTGTAATGTATGCATTTGTTTAATTATTTAGCAAATATTAAATCTCTATTGTAGTTTTTACTTGTACGAATATCTAAGTGTAGGGGACATCACTGTCGTGTGTGTGTGTGTGCGTGTGTTTGTGTGTGCGTGTGCGTGTGTGTGTGGGTGTGTGTCTGCGTGTGTGTATGTGTGTGTGTGTATGTGTGTGAGCTTAACAATACTAATAGAAAATGCATAGAATGTTATATTATATAAAGATGATACTTTCTGTGAAAATAAGTGAGAAAAAAAGAGAAAATTACGGCGACGGTTTCGAAAACAAAGAGCGATGTAAAAATGTTTAAGAATGGCTGTGAACGGATGGGAAAGACAGCGGGTTGGAGAACATCCTGACAATCGGACTTGATGTTTTATTGGCCCGTTTCCTTTTAGGGTTTAAAAAATTCAAAAACTAAAGAACTGGTGCCTACAAATCATACAAGGAGTTATTTCGTCGATCCGACGACATCTAGTGGAAAAGTGTTACTCTGAATATCTGACAACCTTATCAATGTTCAACCATAACGCGGAATTCGCTGAAGGCCAAGGCTAAAGATTTAAAAATAAGGGGTCTTGGAAATAAGACCAACAGGGCTGACAGATTCACGGACGAGAAAATACAGAGACTCTATTTTCGGCGACTTCTTGGACCCGGTAAGTCTGCATTGTGTTTACCCCTACTGCCTAAGGTTAATAATAAACGAGAGAATCATACAAATATGCAGTTAATAACAACAAGAAAACTATATCATCATATTTATTTATTAAAATAAAGACAATATTATGTTGAAAAGTTTGTTTGCACAGTTTTAAACAAGTAAACGTTTTGACATCTATTTGTTTACATTGACACCGTTAGGGTTGCCAAGGGAGATAAGTGTAAAGTATTTTTTCTATAACGTCCATAAAGTAACCGGTATTGCAAGTTATTCTTACTAGTATTGACTTCCCTCCCCCAGACAATATTTTTACAATTTGTCTTAGTTTTTTTCATTGTTCTTATCGATTGTATTATTTATTTTGAGAAAGTCCAAAGGCTCTCATTAGCACAATATGGTTGAATAACACTATGCATCTGGGCTTGATGGGTCGGCAAGGAAATGTTACTATGCTTTGGGGAGATCTTGAGTTGGGAAGTCTAATGGCGCCAATGGAAAGCTCTTCATCGAATTTACCGAGGGAGGCAACCAAAATCAGAAAAGGTCTCAGCATTGATCCTAGAGCCTTCAAGCCCAAAATATGGGAGCAAGGGTTATGCCTCTAAGCATGATGTGGACATGTTATAAAAAGCCAACCAAATAGCATCTAAAAGTATATGATCAGTTGTAAGAATACAGTATTAAACAAAGCAAATTGTATACTGTATTTCATATTATCAATACAAAGATAAAACTTTAATAAATCATTTCAACATGCATTATATTTACACAGTACACTTATATAATGTTTGATTCACAGGTGACCCAAACTGTCCAAACAACATGTACAAATCATACAAAAATTAAGGCCTACTGTTGATCCACAGAGCAGGTTTTACCTTCATCCAAATTGGTACTGGACTTCAACCGGCATTTGGTTGATGACATTCAAATGGGTATGATTATTTGGGATCTATCGCAAGAAACCTGAGTGATAAAGGCCGGTATTGAGAGGAAACATACCAACCATTTAAGAAGAAAAACATTCATCTGTAACTTGCTGGACAAAGGGGTGTCACCGACTGAAGAAGCCCAACTGTCAGGACACAAAAATTTACATCCATTGAATCATTACCACAATGCCCCAATCAAAACAAAATAATCAATTACCGGAAGTAGCGCTACTGAAGTATTTGAAATCACTGAAATTACTGATGAGGAAGTTATACATGCATCACAAGAGATTGAAAATTGAAAACACTCTGCAGATCATAGAGAGTAGAATTTCAATTGGGAGAAAATGTTGTTGACATTCCAGTTGTACAAATCCCAGGAGGACTTTAAGTATCTATAATGTACTAATCAAAACCTCAGACACATTTCAGTGGATAAACATTCAATCAACCTGTAAATATTGTGATCAGACATGGAGAAGAGAAGGTTCTGCTAACTGAATGTTGACATTGGTTCGAAAACCAGATGTGTATATATTGAATTCAGTAATACAAGGTGATGTATTATTAAGGAACAATAAACGGAACTGATGAAATTGCATATCCCATAAATTACAATTTTAAGTCATAAACAATGTTTTTGTTTGTGTACCTTACTGATATACATGTTTTATGTATTAAAACTTTCTTTGTGAAAATGATAAAAGTGAGATTTTGTTAAA
The DNA here is from genome assembly GCF_026914265.1 of Mya arenaria. Taxonomy (NCBI): domain Eukaryota; kingdom Metazoa; phylum Mollusca; class Bivalvia; order Myida; family Myidae; genus Mya; species Mya arenaria. The sequence goes on from NC_069137.1 coordinate 18,745,458, forward strand.
ATGGTAGAAAGCCGGATATGAAAATCCGACCCGATGGTACCTGCAAGCCTCGTTACTATAATACTGCCAAAACTGGTAAGCCATCTCCCTTCTTTTAAATACACTAAACGGCAAACAATTAATATCATATTCCAAATCTCGAAAGTCAGCACAAGCTGTTTATCATAATCCTACCGGCCAGCAATTAATGGACATAAATCATACTGCCGAAATCAGTAGGCCACCACACGGTAGTTACTATAATGCCTACCGGCAAGCAGTAAAAAAGCTCAGTATCTTACTGCCAAAACCGGTAAGCCAACACACTCTTTATAGTATAACGCCTACTGGTAAGCAATTACAGGCTAACAATAATACTGCCAAAATCAGTTAGCCATCACACGCTTCATAGTATAATGCCTACTGGTAGGCAATTACAGGCTAGCAATAATACTGCCAAAAACCAGTAAGCTATCACACGCTATATATTATAATGACTACCGGCAAGCCATGGAAAGCTCAATATCTTACTGTGCAAACCGGTTAGCAATCACTCGCAATATATCATGGTAAACTAAATATCATACTGCAAAAACTAGTAAGTTAACACACGCTTTAAATCACAATGCGTAATGGCTTACTATTTTAATGCCATATTCCGAAAGCCTTAACAGACAATATAAACCTCTTTAATAACCAGTTGTAAAAAGCTAAATTAAGTAGTCACTAGCTTCAACAAGAAGTAAGTGAATCCACGATATTGCTTTTGTTTCATTCAGCAAGCAATTATACAATGTAGATGGCACTTTCAATTTTCAAAAAAGAAATCATATAAAGCCTCACATCTAGAAAAGCCAATGGCTACAACAGACAACCTATAAACCTTCCCCCTTTTTACGTGCATAGCGTCCCTTCGTGCTTCCCTTAGTGTGCAGTCGCGTATGCTTCTTATGTATTTTCGGGTACCTTATTTTAACCTCATAGATTAATGTCGTCACTACTAAAAGGTCTTCATCCGATAAATGTATTACTCATTGTCTAGATAACGCCTGATTTAATTAGACATACAAGTAGAAATAATGTACGCGTCAGGATTGTCTCAACTTCAACACACGCCCACCTTCACTATATACGTGCGTTTCGTACTGATATATTCCAATATTATATATAACTCCATTATCATTTGTTTTTGTATGTAACCGATGTACAAAACGTTAACAACCTTTTCAACATTTTTAGTCATTTTGTATATTTACCGCAGAGCCAAGTAAATTACGTTTCAGCATTAAATTCACCTTTCCGTTAATGTAATTAAACATCATCAAAGCACCAATTGTGAGAAATGTTTCGTAAAAAAATCATTGACCAGAACTACAACGGACAACAGTACGCAAAATAAATGTATTTTATTGTATTTCTATCAGGCTGTATACATTTCGTCAAAGTTGGTGTCTTATCACGTGTTCAACGTCTGCGTTACACATATGTTGATTCTTCACTGTCTCGGATGATATAATTTATGTTTATAACGAAGCATATAGCTTATTGCAAAATAATACATTTTCAAGGCGGGAATTAAAGTTTAATAAATTTACGATACACGACTGACCTAGTTTAAGCAATTTTATATCTAATATATAGGCTTAGGAGGGGTATTATAAAAAAAACATTTATATTTCCCCTTCGATCAATGATTTGTAAATTTATAACTTTGTTCCATATTATTGGAGACAGTCGTCAACGAACAGAAACTAAGTAAATTCGGTTTTATAGGACATGTTTTGGTGTTTTCTAATGTAAAGATTTAACAAGAATATATATGCTACAACTTTATGGTCGGATTGAATCATTTCTGTAGTGACGGAGTTTGTTCATTAGATGACATCAAAATGCATAATAACATATAAGGTAGTGCCCCGAAACTGACACACCTGATAACAACCGATTGCAAACACTATAGCATATAATATTGGACACATGTGTACAATATAACTATGTTAAAAACTTAATTTTGCGAATGTAGAAAACGGATTTAAAAAGTACTTCAATGGGACTAAATACGAACATGAACTTGTACAAACACTTGTTTTGACCAGTGCACTTTTGGCAAAGCTGTTTTTCTATTTTTAGGGATTTGGAAGAAGAATTGCAGATGCAAATACAAAGGCATTACGAGTAACAGTCTTTAGTGATTTATTTAAATTTACGAAAATGAAAAGTATCCCTGTAGTGAAGTGTTTTTGTAAAAGTATTAAAATACTTAATATTGTTTGTATGTCGTACTTTTAAAATACGAAAATCGATCGATGGAATATTTATGTTATTCGGATTAAAAACAAAAATACTGTCAAATATCATGTTTTCGGCCTCGATCAAACCCGGAAAATGATTAACTGTACAATCTAGTTGTTCAGATTGTATGTCATTGTTTCAGAAACGAGAGCAAAATGGCAGCATTGGAGAAGGAGAAGAAAAAGCAAGTCATAGTTTATTTTAATATTATAGAAGGCATTGCATTCAACGGATTAGGGCTCGATAATCATAAACTAATGAGGTTTAGTAGACGAGTAATTGTTTGACAATGAACATGTTTATTATGAAGATAGCATAGTTCATTCCTAATACGTTAACGTAACGTAATTCAATTTCTTTTTGGTGTAATTGGTAACAGAAAATGGATATGCAAAATGGATATTACCAAAAACTCGTGAAGCAAAAGTTAAATTTAAATACATTGTTGAAGTTGTTTAATAATTTCCTTTGTTTTTTAGCTATACATGGTATGTTATCATTCCATTTATATAACAATACATTAACAAAAGATTAAACACGAGCTCCGTTGTTAGGATTTATTCAAAAATGAGACAGACATAGTCCTTTTTGCCAAAAGGTAAGGTTCCGTTTTTAATATATTTATAAATACTTTTGAAAGATATTTATAACTTAATTTCAACATTATTGTTTTTGTTAAATAGTTGCCAAAAGAAAATATGTGATTTATTCTCTTAAAAAGCAAGTTAGGTACAGTATGTTTGACTTGTCTGTTTTTGGCAACATTAACAATCCTGACATAAATATCACAAAGATACTAAATTTATTTCATGCTTTTTGATGAAATATGGTGTTTAAACAGTGGAAAAACAACAGTGAAAATATCAATTTTATATTTTCATTGCAAAAAAACAGTGAAAATATGAACTTTCAGAACTACTTTTAAATTCCGTTTTAGTTACTTGCCTTGATCAAGACAGAACACTTGACTTAGATCCAGTGAATGTTGGCAAAACAATGTTTAAAAATTAAAGAATTGTTTTATAAATTTAAATGAATATATTTTGGGAAATTAACAACATACCGTTTATTACCGGTTATCCCGTTTTTCAAACATTTTTTTGATCTTTGAAGCTGAATGTTCGAACATTTGCTTTCAAACCAAACAAATAACAGACAAAAACAACTGTTCGAACATAAAAAGATTTGTATGTCATCGTTCAAATGTATTTTGAACTGTTTGCCGTTGTAGTACGTAAAATGAGCTTCACGGAAATTTCACACAACAATTTACAGAAAATCCGATATTTATTACCCCACCCACACCTCAAAATTTATCAACAAACTAGTGTTGCATACAATCTTTTTATGGAACACAAACCTGTTTTCAAGCGAAACAGACTGGTCTCTGACAGTAAAATGACTGAATATTATTTTACTATTTAACACATGCAGTCTTAAACTAAGAAGAATGTTTAAAATCCAATGAGTATCCGCATTTGTTTTGCTAACACATTTGACCTTCCAAATTTTAATTCATTAAATAGCGGCATTGTGTTTTCATTATTGTTTGGAACATATGTGCAAATTTCATTGTTTACTCTTCATAAAAGCTTTGCACTAAAAAACGAGCGAATAATAAACTATAAGAATGAAGAGCAGAGAATTATTTCTAAGCAAACAGAAAATAGAAAAGTTAACAGCTATAGTTTTGCATGAGGGGCGCCCCACGGGTAGCGACGTAAAAACCACCCTTTTCAAAAAAGGGGGTAGTTCAGAAATAAATAAAAAAAACTCCGAAAATGAGCATGAAAGAAACAGAAAATTTATTTATTTCAGGCTTTGCACTCGAGAAAAAAAAATTTCTATGACACTCGTGAAATAAAATACGATCTTACACTAAAATAAAAAAAATATCCTCTATTTCTTATATCAATATCACATACGTACTATAGTCCAGACATTGGTATCACAACCACACTCAGGTTCTGACTCACCTGAGATAAAAAATAAATATATCATTAAAGAAAAAGAAAAGGAAGTGAAAATTTGTTGTTGTTTTAAGCAATATTATGTTATGATAGTTAGTGATTTAATATGCATTCAACCATCTAAATGTACAAATCTAATTTTTTTAGAAATCTTTACATAAGATATTGCTTTTAGAAAATTGGCTACAACTGGTATTTAAACAAACAAGGAGAAACTGAGAGTAAAATACATTAGATTATAAAATCGATTTTTTAAATTATTTTTTTGAAATATGATTTAAATATGAGTTATCATGTTATGCGTTAAACAGAGTTATGAATGAGATTGAGAATGACATCTAACGTGACCAAAAGGACCAATCTCAAAGAACCCATTCCAACATAACGCAAATTAGTTCGTCAGTATTTTATGGTTTGTATTTCAGTACTGTCCAGAAGGCGATTCAACTCACGGTCATATTCTGCGCAATGGCTTCCATTATGTGTGTTGGTGTTTCTCGATTGTTCCGTTGACAGTAATTCATTTGGTAAGTTCGATGAAGGTTCATTCGATGCAATAGGAAAAAAGACCCTTTCGGAACTCCTCGGCCATTTTTATCGAAAACAACCTCGAATATATGCCGGTACATAAGTTGAAGTAGTTCGTAAAAAAATGAATTATACTATTAATTGAATGTAGTGTTTTAGCTTGTTTATGTAGATCTACGTTCAAATTGATTGCCTGTGAAGTGTATTATTGCAAACATAATTAAGATTCCCAAAAGTTATGTCGTTAGGTTTAACTGTTCAATTGAACTTACTACGCCATCTACTTGCAGCGTAGCTAAAGCATGCCGATTTCTGACATTATAAATCGTCCATATACATCCGAGGTTGTTTTCGATACAAATGGCCGTGGAGTTACGAGTGGAAAAGTACCAATACAAATGTATAGAAAAACAATCACCCAATGTAGTTTAGACCTAAAATAATGTTCAAAATGGATAAAGAACAACTAACAAATAACAAAAAGCTTTTGATAAATAGAGAACTTGCCTACATTTCTCAAAAATAATGACGCCTAACATGCGTTTGTGTCCTTAATTTCAATAAGGTAATATTAATTATTTTTGTTAGAGAAGATTATCAATCACAAAAATTGTTAATCGTGATTTTTACAAGTGTAGCTTCTTTTTAATTTCTCAACATTCCAAATAAGAGAAATATACAAATTAATACAAAACAAAAGATATGCTTGATACTTGTATAAGGAACAGAAGATTGTTAGAGAAATCGAGCTAGATAAGGTTAAAATGGATGTGTTGTCTTCTGAGAAATGGGACCAGCATTCGGCCATTATAGTACAAAAGTAATCCTTTGGGTTAAGATAAATGCTTGAATGACATATGATAGTTAATACAGTTGTTTCACTTCATGCAAAAAAATACTTATATCACACATAACACCAATCATAATGATAATTTCAGAATTATTCATAGAAACCAATAATGAAAATTGCTTTCCTTAAAAAGATATATCTGAAAATAATATATCGAGCAATATTGATAAAGGAAAGTCTTATCATATAGTTTTAATGTAAACCATGATAACAAGTTCTAGTTGATAGTTGTTGGTTTTAATCAAGGGACTCGTGACGTGTTCCTGATCATTTGGTGCAAGTTTTTACCGCTTGACATTTTTTGATGATTTTCTGCTTATAGTTAATATTAATGTGAAAAACTACAGATAACAATTTACTGGTGCCGCTTCAAATAAAAGTATATTATGTTTTATGTAAGCAGAGACATCATTAAACAGATTTTCAGTTTCCGGGGTATTTACAAATGATGGTAAATGATTAAAACATATACTGTGTAGAGTCAATGATTTTGGAATATCTATTTGGACATAAATCCTCTTCTGTATTTGTATGAATGATTGTAACTAGTACCCTTTACTATATCAATGCACATGTTAAGGGCTTCAAACTTGACCTTAGCGACCTTGGTTCGAGCGCAGGCCTGGCAGCATGTGAGTTTGTTTGTGGTTATCAAGTCGGACAAATGGGGTTTCTCCGAGTACTCCGATTTCCCACATATCACAAGGCCAAACTCTCGCGTAAACCGTGCTTACGAGAGTGATCAATACAATGTTAATAAAATTGCTTATTAATCATTGTATACTATACAAAGGTTTAAATTAACAAACGACTGATATGTTTTGTATGTAGTCTTGACGGGGTCCGAGAGGTAAACATTGACAAACGATCATGCATAGAATGTTGACAAGACGGTGACCACGAGGTAAACATTGACAAACAATGATGTATTTTATGTATTCTTAGCGGTGACCACGAGGTAAACATTGGCAAACGATGATGTATTGAATGAAGTCTTAACGCTGACCAAGAGGTTAAAATTACCAAACAATGATGTAGTGTATGCAAACCTGTCAGTGACCACGAAGTTAACAATGGCTTAACAATCATGTATTGTATGTATTTTGTACGATTACCACGAACTTCACAAATATAAACGATGATTTTTTGAATGTAGATTGGATGGTGACCATGGTGTAAACATTTGAAATCAATGATGCATTGTATTTAATTTGAACTTGAACATGAGGTGGACATTGGCAAACAATGAAGTATTATTTGTAGTCTTAACGGAGAAAAGGTGGTACAAAATGACAAACAATGATATATTGAATGAAGTCCTAACGATGACCACGAAGTAAACATTCGCAAACAGTGCTGTATTGTAAGTACTCTTAACGGTGACAACGAGGTCGACATTTACAAACAAATTTGTGTTAAATGTAGACGTGACTACGAGGTAAACATTGGCAAACGATGATATATAAGATGTGGTCTTAAAGGTGACCACGAGGTAGACATTGAAAAACGAAGATGTATTAAATGTAGATTGGAAGGTGACTACAAAGTAAACATTGAGAAACGATTATGTATAGAAAATAGTATTGACAGTGACCACTAAGTAAACATTAGCAAACGATTATGTTTGTATGTAGTCTTTACGATGACCACCTAGTAAACATTTGCAAACGATGATGTGTGTATGTAGTCTTGACTGTGAACACCTAGTGAACATTGGAAAACGATGATGTTTGTATGTAATCTTTACGATGACGACCTAGTAAACATTGGCAAACGATGATGTTTGTATGTAGTCTTAACGATGACAACCTAGTAAACATTCGCAAACCATCATGTTTGTATGTAATCTTTACGATGACCACCTAGTAAACATTGGCAAACGATGATGTTTGTATGTAGTTTTTACGATGACCACCTAGTTAACATTGGCAAACGATGATGTTTGTATGTAATCTTTACGATGACCACCTAGTAAACATTGGCAAATGATGATGTTTGTATGTAGTTTTTACGATGACCACCTAGTTGACATTGGCAAACGATGATGTTTGTATGTAATCTTTACGATGAAAACCTAGTAAACTTTGGCAAATGATGATGATTGTATGTAGTTTTTACGATGACAACCTAGTTAACATTGGCAAAGGATGATGTTTGTATGTAATCTTTACGATGACCACCTGGTAAACATTGGCAAATGATGATGTTTGTATGTAGTTTTTACGATGACCACCTAGTAAACATTGGCAAACGATGATGTTTGTATGTAGTCTTTACTATGACCACGATGTAATTTGTAAACATTGGCGTACGATTATGTATTGTACAAAACAGTGAATAAACATGTAATCCAAATTCTGATTCTGAATAAGGGTTGTTATGATAATACTTGAAATTATTATTTACTAAGAACAAATTGCATTCAATGTTTAAAATTTGCAACAAATAAAGTTTTGGTGCCATTTATATAACGCATCTATGTAAAAAAATACGTGAACAAATGATTTTTTCTAAGTTGAAATCAAAGCCAACCACCATGATTTTAAACTAAAACTATGCATATTATTAACATGCATTAATATGAATCAATTGGATGAAAAAGAGGGTAATTAAAGAAGTCATTGTAAGAAATTCGACAAGTGTTGAAAATTGAAAAAAATACTAGGAAGGTTTAAGAAGATGGCCCAAATGCATTCAACATTGGTTCTTAAACTGCTTTCTTTGAAATTTCTTTATCAATGATCTAGTTGCTTACCTAAACACATTATGACTGAAATTGTATTTTATTTACGTTTTATATAAACACACGATCAATCGTTAATCATTTTTATCAATAAAGGCAATTATACATTTATATATATATATATATATTTGGCTATCCTCTAATATGAGGTCAAAATAAACCATATTAATAGCATCTACTGTATAATCGTCTTGAGATCAGGTATTGACGATGGTGCATTTTGTTGAGAACATGTCATATAGAAACGTTTAGGGTCAGAACCGAATAGCTGTTTCTATTTATATGGTTGTAATAAAACCCAATGCACATTTAAAGTGGATTTTAATAGGTTTGTATCCCATCAATACCAAAATCCTCGTATATAATGTTGCCTCGCAAGGATTATGGTATACAATGTGTGGAGCAAGTTAAGATTTTAGGTGTTGAGGTAGAGAGTTTATTTAATTTCGATGCCAATATTTGTACAATGTGCAAAACAGCAGCTAAACAACTGAACATCTTTAAAGACTGAGCACAGTCCACAGATCCAATATTAACTGTTTGCCTGTAGTCTTGATAGTGACCACCTAGTAAACATTGGCAAACGATGATGTTTGTATGTAATTTTACGATGACCACCAAGTAAACATTTGCAAACGATGATGTTTTTATGTAATCTTTACGATGAACACCAATTAACATTGGTAAACGATGATGTTTGTACGTAATCTTTACGATGACCACCTAGAAAACATTGGCAAACAATGATGTTTGTATGTAGTCTGGACTGTGACCACCAAGTAAACATTTGCAAACGATGATGTTTGTATGTAGTCCTGACAGTGACCACCAAGTAAACATTGGCAAACGATGATGTTTGTATGTAGTCTTTACGATGACCACCTAGTAAACATTGGCAAACGATGATGTTTGTATGTAGTCTTGATAGTGACCACCTAGTAAACATTAGCAAACGATGATGTTTGTATGTAATCTATACGATGACCACCAAGTAAACATTTGCAAACGATGATGTTTGTATGTAGTCTTAACGATGACCACCAAGTAAACATTGGCAAACGAAGATGTTTGTATGTAATCTTTACGATGACCACCTAGTAAACATTGGGAAACGATGATGTTTGTATGTAGTATTTACGATGACCACCTGGTAAACATTGGCAAACAATGATGATTGTATGTAGTCTTAACGATGACCACCTAGTAAAAATTGGCAAACGGTGATGCTTGTATGTAGTGTTTACGATGACCACGATGTAATTTGTAAACATTGGCAAACGATGATGTTTGTATGTAATCTTAACGATGACCACCAGGTAAACATTGGCCAACGATGATTTTTGTATGTAATCTTTACGATGACCACCTAGTAAACATTGGCTAACGATGATGTTTGTATGTAGTCTTGATAGTGACCACCAAGTAAACATTGACAAACAATGATGTTCGTATGTAGTCTTTACGAAGACCACCTAGTAAACATTGGGAAACGATGATGTTTTTATATAGTCCTGACAGTGACCACCTAGAAAACATTAGAAAACGATAATGTTTGTATGTAATCTTTACGATGACCACCTAGTAAACATTGGCAAACGATGATGTTTGTATGTAGTCATAACGATGACCACCAAGTAAACATTGGCAAACGATAATGTTTGTATGTAGTCTTGATAGTGACCACCTAGTAAACATTTGCAAAATATGATGTCTGAATGTAATCATTACGATGACCACCTATTAAACATTGGAAAACGATGATGTTTGTATGTAATCTTTCCGATGACCACTTGGTAAACATTGGCAAACGATGATGTTTGTATGTAATCTTTACGATGACCACCTAGTAAACATTGGCAAACGATGATGTTTGAATGTAATATTTACAATGACCACCAAGTAAACATTGGCAAACGATGATGTTTGTATGTAGTTTTTACGATGGCCACCAAGTAAACATTGGCAAACGATGATGTTTGTATGTAGTTATAACAATGACCACCTAGTAAACATTGGGAAACGATGATGTTTGTATGTAGTCTTTACGATGACCGCCAAGTAAACCTTGACAAACGATGATGTTTGTATGTAGTATTGATAGTGACCACCTAGTAAACATTGGTAAACGATGATGTTTGTATGTAATCTTTACGATGACCACCTAGTAAACATTGGCAAACGATGATGCTTGTATGTAGTGTTTACGATGACCACGATGTAATTTGTAAACATTGGAAAACGATGATGTTTGTATGTAATCTTAACGATGACCACCAGGTAAACATTGGCCAACGATGATTTTTGTATGTAATCTTTACGATGACCACCTAGTAAACATTGGCTAACGATGATGTTTGTCTGTAGTCTTGATAGTGACCACCAAGTAAACATTGACAAACGATGATGTTTGTATGTAGTCGTTACGAAGACCACTTAGTAAACATTGGGAAACGATGATGTTTTTATATAGTCCTGACAGTGACCACCTAGTAAACATTAGAAAACGATGATGTTTGTATGTAATCTTTACGATGACCACCTAGTAAACATTGGCAAACGATGATGTTTGTATGTAGTCATAACGATGACCACCAAGTAAACATTGGCAAACGATAATGTTTGTATTTAGTCTTGATAGTGACCACCTAGTAAACATTGGCAAAAAATGATGTTTGTATGTAATCATTACGATGACAACCTAGTAAACATTGGAAAACGATGATGTTTGTATGTAATCTTTACGATGACCACCTAGTAAACATTGGCAAACGATGATGTTTGTATGTAATCTTTACGATGACCACCTAGTAAACATTGGCAAACGATGATGTTTGTATGTAGTTTTTACGATGACCACCTAGTAAACATTGGCAAACGATGATGTTTGTATGTAGTTTTTACGATGACCACCTAGTTTACATTGGCAAACGATGATGTTTGTATGTAATCTTTACGATGACCACGATGTAATTTGTAAACATTGGCGTACGATTATGTATTGTACAAAACTGTGAATAAACATGTAAGCCAAATTCTGATTCTAAAGAAGGGTTGTTATGATAATACTTGAAATTATTATTTACTAAGAACAAATTGTATTCAATATGTTTAAAATTTGCAACAAATAAAGTTCTGGTGCCATTTATATAACGCATCTATGTAAAAAATACGTGAACAAATGATTTTTTTAAGTTGAAATCAAAGCCAACCACCATGATTTTAAACTAAAACTATGCATATTAACATGCATTAATATGAATCAATTGAATGAAAAAGAGTGTAATTAAAGAAGTCATTGTAAGAAATTCGACAAGTGTTAAAAATTGAAAAAAACAAACTAGGAAGCTTTAAGAAGATGGCCCAAATGCATTCAACATTGGTTCTTAAACTGCTTTCTTTGAAATTTCTTTATCAATGATCTAGTTGCTTAGCTGAACACATTATGACTGAAATTGTATTTTACATAAGTTTTATATAAACACACTATCAATCGTTAATCATTTTTATCAATAAAGGCAATTATACAATTTGTTTTATATATATTTGGCTATCCTCTAATATGAGGTCAAAATAAACCATATTAATAGCATCTACTGTATAATCGTCTTGAGATCAGGTAATGACTTTTTTTCATTATGTTGAGAACATGTCATATAGAAACGCTTAGGGTCAGAACCGAATAGCTGTTTCTATTTATATAATTGTAATATTACCCAATGCACATTTAAAGTGGATTTTAATAGGTTTGTATCCCATCAATACCAAAATCCTCGTACATAATGTTGCCTCGCAAGGATTATGGTATACAATGTGAGGAGCAAGTTAAGATTTTAGGTGTTAAGGTAGAGAGTTTATTTAATTTCGATGCCATTATTTGTACAATGTGCAAAACAGCAGCTAAACAACTGAACATCTTTAAAGACTGAGCACAGTCCACAGATCCAATTTAAACTATTGTCCTGTTGTTTGGCATTTTCGTAGCAAGACAAACACAGACAAATAGATAAGATTCAAATTAAAGCATAAAACATGTTTAAATGATTACACCTCAACTTACGAAAATATTCTTCATGTGGTTCAATTTCCATCATTGCATCAAGGAGGGTAAGATACATTGCTATTGAAACAAACTCATGTCTGTATGGTATCTCTCCAGAATATGTTCAAAACATTGTACACAGCTTTTAAGACATGTAATTTTAATCATACATATAAAAGCTGTGTAGATTGGCCATTAGTAAGAACACAAACTGTGGAAATAATTATTTCTGATTTTAGGGCAGTCAGGTATGAAACAGCCCCCCAAAGATAATAAGGTGCTCTCAAAACTATCCGAAAATTAGAAGGTTGATCTGCACTTGGACAGATTCCTTTTGTAAATGATCCATGTGCAAATAATATTTTAAAACTTTATAAAGAATTTGAGAATTATACGACGTTTCACTGAATAATATAGTACCTCCTCTAAGCAATACTTTCCAAAGAGTTTTACTATTAAGCTAGAATAATTATAACCTTTATATCAACTACACATCGATGTACCATACTGCTATTTCCAGAGTAGTTTTTAATGTAATACACTGATGATACCAACTCTGTAAACCATTGTTCTTTTACTTGTCATACTAACAAAATATTTAAATGTACTTAATGTACCTGTTTTATTTTTTTGAATTCGTACTAGGTGTTGGTGTTCTTTTTTATTACCTATAAGTTCACATTACTCACACCCTTGTTATGGGTTTGTTTTTGATTGCACATCTGTCATTAAACTTTTAATTGTTAGGAAAAACCTAGCTCCCTTGGACTTTCCAAACAGCTGGCTCTATCTTAAACAAAAAATTAAGGCAAATATATCTATAATTAAAATTACAAATATTGTTTGATATTCAACAATGTGTATTATTTTTCGTACCTGTTTCTCATAACGTGTTGATGATATCACTGCTTTACGTGCTCTCATCCATCTTTCTTTTTATAAATGCATGCATGAATAATAATAAGGAACGGCTTTTGTAAATAGTTTTTCTAATATGTGTACGTATTTTAAAGTATATGCCTTAATTTCCAGCTCATTGAGCTAATGTTTCTTGTTAACATATACCTGACTTTAAATAAAGACTAATGTATCTTGTATCTTGATAAGTAACACGTTGCTTTAACACTATCAGACTTAGGAGTGTTAAGTTAATTGATCAACACAATCAACATAAGTTGTCACAACTATACAATTTCGGCAATATTTGATAATAGAAAGTCAAAAAATCAAATCGAAAATTGTTCGAGAATTTGTAAATATTATTTTAGCAGAATTCGCATGGCGACGAAAGTGTTAACTAATCAAACACAAAAAGTACACTTGGCATTAAATTGAACTTCTGTGTTTTTTCAGAGGATTGCGTGATTTTGCACCTGTTGCCAACAGAATAGAAGCCTACAACATGTGTCATGAAACCTTGCTGTGCAACTTTACTGATGTGTTACACAAATTAAGATATACTCAGTCAATCTTTGTGGATAAACAGATCAATCAGCCTGTATAGTTGATGGCTTATATGTTCTGTTACTTTACATTGTATATGAATTTAATCTTCTCCACAAAATATTCATTATATCTCATATGTTAGTACATGATACGTTGTGTGTTTACGTAGACATCGTTTTGTCATAAGCGGCAATATAAGACAGCCATCAAGAACAATGTTATATCATTATATAAAGCATAGTATTGTGCATACTTGAGTTAAAACAAAAGAATATCTGTATATATATATATATACAGCCATTGATCAAGATAGTATCATTTCGAATGAATACGCTTGTTGAAACTTGATAAGAAACGACTGAAACGGTTTGGAGTTTTATAGTTTTCTTAAAATATCATTACACAGATTGTATCCCTTTGTTGACGCGATCCACCGAACATTTTATGTTTTATATTTAAAAAATAACAACGTTGTTTAAACAACATTTTTTTAACATGTTACCCGAAAAATGTGTATTTCTCTGTAATGTAATGGACTAACTTGTGATCTGCAATAATTATAATTAGACTGGAGACATAGTATGCAGTTATTGTATCAGCAAACCATTAACTATTTCACATTAAAAAGGTTTTGAATATAACAACCTTCATAGTATTTGGTTATTATATTTCTCAATATTCCCACCGTAGGATTACTAAACCACCAAAAAGATGATTGTCATGTGTACAAGTGGCCGAAAATTTTAAATGGATTTTATTTGTTTTAATGTGGGCAATAAACCTTCATTACATTTTGACTCGTTTAACTATTATATGTCAAGGGCCGAATGCATATGCCTTATTATGTTAAGACGGATCCGTGTCGGACTGCACGTCTATGCTGCCACTGCTACATTCTGGGAGTACTCTTGTTGTTGTCATTGTTATAATTTCAAATTTCACTCTTTGAACGTTTTGATTTTGCAATGAAGTTTTCGATTATATCGGTGATGTTATAATACCAAAGGACAGGTATGCGAGATAAATTGGACATTGAAAATATTGTTAGATTTCTTGAAAAGAAAACACAACATTGACAATTGTATTGAACATTGTATTAATAAACGAGACAAACTATTATTAAAAACTATTTGTGTGCTGTAAGAAACGTGACGTGTTATAGTTGCAGCTGTGTTTAAAAGTTGCTTATGAAACTGACTCACTGCTGTTTTGCTGTACAAAAAGTTGCTCACACGTAGACTTGTCCATACACGTTGCATTTCACAACCACTCTGAGTTTGTAACCTCTTTGAATAAAAGTGTGGGTTATATGGTGATTCGTGCCAAATCCTCCATATATTTTTCAATAAGGTCTGCAGTAAATGCGGAAATGAGAATGACAATTTTTAGGGATAGAAAATAATTTGACGTAAGGAACATGCATACAATTACTAAATAGTATAGGTCGAATTGTGTCGAATATGAATATCATATATTAAGTTATTTCAATTTCTTGAATGTAATCCTTTGAGTCATAGCATTGTATCGCTTTGTGATGGGGCGTTACTTTTACTTTTTCACAATGCTATCACAATGCTGTATAACATTACATGACAGTACACTGGCATTACCATGACAGGGGCAAATTTGAAACGAGAAAGTATGGGGAAGGGCGTGGGCTGTTCCCCTACAAACAGTTGGGATATAGTTTTATTGGTGTTCTAAAGGCCTGTTGCTCAACTGTTCTTCTCCACTCTAGGGTAATACTGCAATGGCTAACAGATCAAGTACAATGGGCATAGTACTTTTTATATCTTTAATCTCGAAAAAGAAAAGTTTAGCAACTAGCAATAAGTGCTACCAGACACGGAACGAGGGACATACAATGTACCACTACAACGAATAACGAATAAAGATAACAAATACATTAAAGGGGCACTACATAGATTGAAGCCATAATTACGATTATTGAATTGAAATGCATAATCGTGTTTATCTCATTTGACGTGTATGGCCAATAAAAACAACAACAACAACATATGATTAAGGTACAGATGAAAATAATAACTTAATAAACGTTTGTTTATTTATTCATTTTATACGTGGCAACAGTTAGACATGATAAGAGATAAAAAAATAAAGATGTTTTGCATAAACCTGAATTGTGCCCCATCAATCTATATTAGGCCATTTCAATCTATAGTATGTCAATTAAAACAATTGATAATTATTAAGAAACAAAGTGTGTGCATACGGGGTAGGGTGCACTTATAGCAAGTTTCTAAGGTGATTTTATAAACTAGGGTAGCTAGGGAAAATTGAGCAAACGTCAATCATGGGTCCTGGTTACCTTCGATATATGATGTTGTATCGCACTTAGCAGGAATAGGGTTACTATCCATGGCGCCACCTAAAAGTAAGATTTAAAATGTATTAAAGGGAAGCTGCATTGCGTAAGACAAACTTAGGATAAGGATTAGCTAAACAACTATTCCATTAGTTGCATTTCATTGTTGAGGCTCCATGATATTAAGTTGGCTCCAGATTTTTCTTATTATTTGAGGGACAAAATAATAAACAACACAGAAATTGCATGTGGTTTTCAATTAATAGCATTAAGCATGCACAAATACAACTTAATGGTCAATTTCTAATAATGTGCAATCAAAGGTCAAATGTTACATTTTTAGGGCATGTTAAACAACAACTTTTGGCTAGATTTAGTGTAAAATTACAAAAAATTACACCTTGTATTGACTTATCAACTTCCTCAATAGTTTAAGTATGTACCAGCCCTTTACCCGCTTGTCACGATTGATATGGAAGCGAGATCGGGGTAACATTTCATAACTGTTACAGTGAATATTGAAATACCATTTTTTATCTTACTGATAAACTCTATAGTTCAACGGAAAGCATATCAACACCATACAGCGTTACTGTATGTGTTGTTTTATCTACCCAAAATGTCGATAGGAAATACTTAAGAAGGCAATTTGGACTCGTTTCTACCGTAAACATTTTTAGAATCATTGCAAAATAATTATGTTTCAAGCAGTGAACTATTATTTTTCCATTTCAACCTCTATTCATTACCGGAAACATATTTAAACGTTTTTACTCAAGAATCTGCCAGACAAATATTAATTTTTAAAAAATGTTTATGGTTATATAAAATACCATTCTGATTACGTTCTAAAATATTTTGTGTAAGTTTCTTTGTTTCCCATCTTATTTTTGTTTTGTTTTGTTGTGTTCCTCATAAAGGTGTTTGGTAATATATTTGTACTTCTGAAACTATATATAGAAATATGATAATTAAGGAATCGTAACGAATTATCACATAATCATCAACTCAGCGTATGTCTAGTTGTCACGGTCGGTTTGGACACTTTTATGATCAGAGATTCAAATGTGATGTTAAATCAACAGCACAAAGATAGAAAGTATCTATATTTTCAATGCAACATGCACGTGTTTCTATCTTATAGCATCTGGGTCACTTACATATGCATTGACGAGTCTATATATTTGTCTTTTAAAAGTGTATATTATCTCTTAATTTTTGAAATGTTGGCTTGCAAATTTACTTCGGGATTAAATTTTATATAAATATTGATTACCTTGAGGGTGACAGCGCATATTGTCAACCTGAGGTTAATACCGTCGAACGAGGCGAAGCCGAGGTTGACAGTGTTTTCCCAAGGTTGACAATATGCACTGAAACCCTCAAGGCTGTTAATATCTATTCTATAATACCGAACAACTTTAGCATTTTAAACTATTCGATTATGTACTCTCCTCTGTGTATCATATGAATATTTTAATAATTTGATGTTTTCTAATGTATGTAAATCCCTATCACTCACTGCTGTGAATTTTGCATTCATTTTGGTAACAATTGTTGGCTGGTAAACATTGCACTCCTGTGATACAGCTTTCAGATAAAATACTATCAGTAAATCCAGTATTCGTAGCCAATGATCTATAGAAGAAAGGGATGATAATCAGTGTCTTTAAAGGTTGCAATGCCAGTTTTATTTTTCACTTAAACCTCAAACACTGCGGCGTATTTGTACCGTATTGTCAGGTTCAGGATATCAGAGGGTAACAGTGCGGCAGGGGTGATAGTCGAAAATAATGCCCTGGCTATATGTTCTATAGAAGTGAGAAATAATAAATTCTTTTAACATTCCATATTTTATGAAATAAATTATCTAGCAATTGCATTTTGCATAGTGATAATTTGAAACGCACTAAACATGAATATATGATTACAATATCAGACAATTAAAAACAAAACATAAACAACCAAAATTATTGATAATTAAGGATATATTAAAACGTTGCGTTCATGAAGTAGTTCATTATTTAATCACTGTTATCAATTCATGGTAAGATAACTTATATGATATAAAAAATAAAGA